>NW_028125385.1:0-199881 GCF_965194825.1 Balaenoptera physalus
TACTAGGGAAACAGAGCCTTAATGGAAGTGGTGTTCTAGGTTGTATATTAGAATGGAAAATGCCAGGAAAAAGCCCTTTAAGTTTATGTCTCATTACTTCTTGTTCATATTTGTAATTTACTTTTAATTTTTTATCCCAGCAAATTTGATTACAATGGTTTGTTTGTTCTAGGTGTGCAAGATGTGGTTCTTTCACACATATACAGGTATCTATTCTTCCTCGCATCCTTTTCCCATGTAGGTTATGACACAATGTTGAGTAGTCTTCTCCTGGTCTTCCGTACGTCTTTCCTGGTTATATATTTCACATGGTTTGTATATCTCTGTTAACCCCAATATGGTAATGTATCCAATCCTCATCCCTTTCTATTTGGTGAACCATAAGTTTTTTAATGAATCTGTGATTGCCTTTCTCTGTGGAAATATCTTCATTGGTATCAATTTTTAAGTAACTCCTAAAAGTGATATGATAGGATATGTGGCTTTTGCTTTCTCACTTACTACAGGTGGCGTGATTACGTCTAGACTCATCTACGGTGCTGCAAATGGCATTGTTTCATTTTTTTCACTAGCGAATATTCCAGTTGTACATGGAGGAGTTCTTCTTTGTCCTCCCATCTGTTGGTAGACTTCTGTTTACTTCCATATCTTGGCTATTGTAATACTGTGCAATGCAGATTTGCCTGGCTGTGTCTTTCCAATTCTCTCTTCTTAGATTATAGGTGGAGGAGTGGGCCTGCTGGATCATATGGTAGCTCAATGTTTACCTTTTTAAGGCACCTCCATTCTGTTCTCATTGGTGGTCCTTTCCAACTTACGTCCCACTTGAAGTTGAGGGTATGCATTTCTCCACAACACCTTCAGCATTTATTGTTTGTAGTTTTCTTGCTGATGGTTATTCTGACAAGTGTGAGCTGATACCTCTTTGTGGTTGAATTCGCATGTGCCTCATAATCCGTTGAAATTGAGCTGGAAGGCATGTCCTTTTTATTTTTCAAGCTGTGATTACCCATTAGTTCTTCAGAGTGTTCTCTTAAAGTATGTGTCACATTTTGAAGTGTTTTGGCCATTACCTCCCTGAAGACATTTTGAGGGCAGGTTTCATTTACAGTTCTGCAGTACTTGTTCCTATGAAATGACCATTAGCACAGGCTTTAAAACTGCCTTTGCAGGTAACTGCCAGAGGGCGGCAGCCTTTCTATGTTCCCCACCCTGGTAACTAGGGAAAAGCCCTTGCGGCCTGTGGTGTTTCTTGGTTATAAATTAGAGTGGAGTGTGCCCGGACAAACCCACACAAGCTGATGTCTCCTTACTTTTGTTGGATTTTTTAATTTAATTTTTATTTTTTATTGGAGTAATTTTCCACTGTGTACGTGGACCACTTCTTCTTTGTGCATTCCTCGGTTGATAGACATTTTCATTGCTTCCAAGTGTTGGCTATGGTAAATATTGTTGGAGTGCAGGATTGCCAGCATGTGACTTTTTGATTCTCATTTTCTCAGGTGATAGGCCCAGCAGTGGGTGTGATTGACTGACTGGTAGCACCGTTTTTCCCTTTCCAAGCACCTTCTTTGTGTTTTCATTCGTGGCACTTAGCACGTCCCCCTTAGAATCGAGGGTACACGTTTCTCCTCAATCGCTTCAGCATTTATTGTTTGCAGCATTTATGCTAATGGCGCTACTGGCTCCTGTGAGCTGATAGGGTTTTGTAATTTCGGTTTGCATGTCTTTGAAAATTCGTAAAACTCATCATTTTTCTCCGCGGTTTTCTTTTCTGTTAAAAAAAGGAAACAATTGGGAGTACAATATAACTCTTGATATTGTCTTCTTGGAAGGCTGCCCTCTTTTGAAATTTTTGGTCGATTTTCACCTCAGACTTTTTTTAGAGAGCAGATGTCATTTACCGAACTGCAAGTTTGGTGAATATTTAGTGACCTTTAGCAAGGGTTTTAAATCTCCTGTTGTGGGAAGTGGCCTGAAGCAGGCAGCATTTCTCCATTCCCAAATCTGGGTAATAGGGCAGCAGAGCCTTTCTGGAAGTCGTGTTCCTAGGTTGTAAATTACATTGGAATGTGCATGGAGAAAGCCCCATAAGTTTATGTCTCATTATTTCTTCTTGGTTTTAATTTTTTTTTAATTGGGGTAAAGCTTAGAATATTGTTTGTCCTAGGTGAACACAATCTGGTTCATTTGTACATTATATATATCTATTCAAGTACAGATCCTCTTCCCATGTAAAATGTTAACAGAGGGTTCCGCAGACCTCCCTTGCTATATGGTCGGTCTTTTTGAGATATGTATATAATATGAGTTTGTATACATATAGTAACACTAATCTTAACTTATCTATTCCCCCTACCTTTCGTTTTAGATGAGCATAGTTTGTTTTCTAAGTCTGTGAGTGTCTTTCTCTGCGGAAATATGTTCATTTGTGTCAGTTATTAGATAACGCCTATAAGTGATATCATAGAATACAGGTCTTTTGCTTTCCAACTTACCTCATCTTTCGTGATTATCTCCAGACTCATTTGTGGTGCCTCAAAGAGCAATGGTTCATTGTCTTCCATGGCTAATATTCCATTGTGTATATGGACCACTTCTTCTTTATCCATTTACCTGTTGTTGGACATTTTGATTGCTTCACTGTCTTGGATATTGTGAATAAGGCTGCACTGCAGCTTTTGCGGCCTGTGTCTTCTCGATTCTTGTCTTCTCAGGTGAGAGGTCCAATGGTGCCCCTGCTGGATTGAATGGTACCTCCATTTTTACTTTTAAACACAGCTGCTTTCTGTTCTCACTATTGGCTGTTACCCCTTTATGTCTCACCAGCAGGTAGAGGGTACACAGTTCTCTAAAACCCCTTCAGCATTTATTGTTTGTAGACATTTTGCTGATGGTCAGTCGACTGGTGTAAGTTGAAACTTTTTGTAGATTAGTTACCATGCGTCTAACACTCCCTGAGGTTGAGCTTTTATCCATTTTCCTTTTTTTTAAAAAGAGTGTAAGTAAAACTTAACTCTTCATAATCTCTTCTTGAAACATTTGCCTGTTTTGAATTTTTTTGTCCATTCTCTACTTCAGCACAAATTTTTAGGGCAAGTTTCCTTTACAGCCCTGAGTCCTTGTGAATGTTAAGTGACCATTAGCTGTGACTTTAAAGCTGCTCTTGCAGGAAACGGCCACAAGGTGGCAGCATTTCTCCTTTACCAAATTTGGTTACTAGGGAAACAGAGCCTTAATGGAAGTGGTGTTCTAGGTTGTATATTAGAATGGAAAATGCCAGGAAAAAGCCCTTTAAGTTTATGTCTCATTACTTCTTGTTCATATTTGTAATTTACTTTTAATTTTTTATCCCAGCAAATTTGATTACAATGGTTTGTTTGTTCTAGGTGTGCAAGATGTGGTTCTTTCACACATATACAGGTATCTATTCTTCCTCGCATCCTTTTCCCATGTAGGTTATGACACAATGTTGAGTAGTCTTCTCCTGGTCTTCCGTACGTCTTTCCTGGTTATATATTTCACATGGTTTGTATATCTCTGTTAACCCCAATATGGTAATGTATCCAATCCTCATCCCTTTCTATTTGGTGAACCATAAGTTTTTTAATGAATCTGTGATTGCCTTTCTCTGTGGAAATATCTTCATTGGTATCAATTTTTAAGTAACTCCTAAAAGTGATATGATAGGATATGTGGCTTTTGCTTTCTCACTTACTACAGGTGGCGTGATTACGTCTAGACTCATCTACGGTGCTGCAAATGGCATTGTTTCATTTTTTTCACTAGCGAATATTCCAGTTGTACATGGAGGAGTTCTTCTTTGTCCTCCCATCTGTTGGTAGACTTCTGTTTACTTCCATATCTTGGCTATTGTAATACTGTGCAATGCAGATTTGCCTGCCTGTGTCTTTCCAATTCTCTCTTCTTAGATTATAGGTGGAGGAATGGGCCTGCTGGATCATATGGTAGCTCAATGTTTACCTTTTTAAGGCACCTCCATTCTGTTCTCATTGGTGGTCCTTTCCAACTTACGTCCCACTTGAAGTTGAGGGTATGCATTTCTCCACAACACCTTCAGCATTTATTGTTTGTAGTTTTCTTGCTGATGGTTATTCTGACAAGTGTGAGCTGATACCTCTTTGTGGTTGAATTCGCATGTGCCTCATAATCCGTTGAAATTGAGCTTGAAGGCATGTCCTTTTTATTTTTCAAGCTGTGATTACCCATTAGTTCTTCAGAGTGTTCTCTTAAAGTATGTGTCACATTTTGAAGTGTTTTGGCCATTACCTCCCTGAAGACATTTTGAGGGCAGGTTTCATTTACAGTTCTGCAGTACTTGTTCCTATGAAATGACCATTAGCACAGGCTTTAAAACTGCCTTTGCAGGTAACTGCCAGAGGGCGGCAGCCTTTCTATGTTCCCCACCCTGGTAACTAGGGAAAAGCCCTTGCGGCCTGTGGTGTTTCTCGGTTATAAATTAGAGTGGAGTGTGCCCGGACAAACCCACACAAGCTGATGTCTCCTTACTTTTGTTGGATTTTTTAATTTAATTTTTATTTTTTATTGGAGTAATTTTCCACTGTGTACGTGGACCACTTCTTCTTTGTGCATTCCTCGGTTGATAGACATTTTCATTGCTTCCAAGTGTTGGCTATGGTAAATATTGTTGGAGTGCAGGATTGCCAGCATGTGACTTTTTGATTCTCATTTTCTCAGGTGATAGGCCCAGCAGTGGGTGTGATTGACTGACTGGTAGCACCGTTTTTCCCTTTCCAAGCACCTTCTTTGTGTTTTCATTCGTGGCACTTAGCACATCCCCCTTAGAATCGAGGGTACACGTTTCTCCTCAATCGCTTCAGCATTTATTGTTTGCAGCATGTATGCTAATGGCGCTACTGGCTCCTGTGAGCTGATAGGGTTTTGTAATTTCGGTTTGCATGTCTTTGAAAATTCGTAAAACTCATCATTTTTCTCCGCGGTTTTCTTTTCTGTTAAAAAAAGGAAACAATTGGGAGTACAATATAACTCTTGATATTGTCTTCTTGGAAGGCTGCCCTCTTTTGAAATTTTTGGTCGATTTTCACCTCAGACTTTTTTTAGAGAGCAGATGTCATTTACCGAACTGCAAGTTTGGTGAATATTTAGTGACCTTTAGCAAGGGTTTTAAATCTCCTGTTGTGGGAAGTGGCCTGAAGCAGGCAGCATTTCTCCATTCCCAAATCTGGGTAATAGGGCAGCAGAGCCTTTCTGGAAGTCGTGTTCCTAGGTTGTAAATTACATTGGAATGTGCATGGAGAAAGCCCCATAAGTTTATGTCTCATTATTTCTTCTTGGTTTTAATTTTTTTTTAATTGGGGTAAAGCTTAGAATATTGTTTGTCCTAGGTGAACACAATCTGGTTCATTTGTACATTATATATATCTATTCAAGTACAGATCCTCTTCCCATGTAAAATGTTAACAGAGGGTTATGCAGACCTCCCTTGCTATATGGTCTGTCTTTTTGAGATATGTATATAATATGAGTTTGTATACATATAGTAACACTAATCTTAACTTATCTATTCCCCCCACCTTTCGTTTTAGATGAGCATAGTTTGTTTTCTAAGTCTGTGAGTGTCTTTCTCTGCGGAAATATGTTCATTTGTGTCAGTTATTAGATAACGCCTATAAGTGATATCATAGAATACAGGTCTTTTGCTTTCCAACTTACCTCATCTTTCGTGATTATCTCCAGACTCATTTGTGGTGCCTCAAAGAGCAATGGTTCATTGTCTTCCATGGCTAATATTCCATTGTGTATATGGACCACTTCTTCTTTATCCATTTACCTGTTGTTGGACATTTTGATTGCTTCACTGTCTTGGATATTGTGAATAAGGCTGCACTGCAGCTTTTGCGGCCTGTGTCTTCTCGATTCTTGTCTTCTCAGGTGAGAGGTCCAATGGTGCCCCTGCTGGATTGAATGGTACCTCCATTTTTACTTTTAAACACAGCTGCTTTCTGTTCTCACTATTGGCTGTTACCCCTTTATGTCTCACCAGCAGGTAGAGGGTACACAGTTCTCTAAAACCCCTTCAGCATTTATTGTTTGTAGACATTTTGCTGATGGTCAGTCGACTGGTGTAAGTTGAAACTTTTTGTAGATTAGTTACCATGCGTCTAACACTCCCTGAGGTTGAGCTTTTATCCATTTTCCTTTTTTTTAAAAAGAGTGTAAGTAAAACTTAACTCTTCATAATCTCTTCTTGAAACATTTGCCTGTTTTGAATTTTTTTGTCCATTCTCTACTTCAGCACAAATTTTTAGGGCAAGTTTCCTTTACAGCCCTGAGTCCTTGTGAATGTTAAGTGACCATTAGCTGTGACTTTAAAGCTGCTCTTGCAGGAAACGGCCACAAGGTGGCAGCATTTCTCCTTTACCAAATTTGGTTACTAGGGAAACAGAGCCTTAATGGAAGTGGTGTTCTAGGTTGTATATTAGAATGGAAAATGCCAGGAAAAAGCCCTTTAAGTTTATGTCTCATTACTTCTTGTTCATATTTGTAATTTACTTTTAATTTTTTATCCCAGCAAATTTGATTACAATGGTTTGTTTGTTCTAGGTGTGCAAGATGTGGTTCTTTCACACATATACAGGTATCTATTCTTCCTCGCATCCTTTTCCCATGTAGGTTATGACACAATGTTGAGTAGTCTTCTCCTGGTCTTCCGTACGTCTTTCCTGGTTATATATTTCACATGGTTTGTATATCTCTGTTAACCCCAATATGGTAATGTATCCAATCCTCATCCCTTTCTATTTGGTGAACCATAAGTTTTTTAATGAATCTGTGATTGCCTTTCTCTGTGGAAATATCTTCATTGGTATCAATTTTTAAGTAACTCCTAAAAGTGATATGATAGGATATGTGGCTTTTGCTTTCTCACTTACTACAGGTGGCGTGATTACGTCTAGACTCATCTACGGTGCTGCAAATGGCATTGTTTCATTTTTTTCACTAGCGAATATTCCAGTTGTACATGGAGGAGTTCTTCTTTGTCCTCCCATCTGTTGGTAGACTTCTGTTTACTTCCATATCTTGGCTATTGTAATACTGTGCAATGCAGATTTGCCTGCCTGTGTCTTTCCAATTCTCTCTTCTTAGATTATAGGTGGAGGAGTGGGCCTGCTGGATCATATGGTAGCTCAATGTTTACCTTTTTAAGGCACCTCCATTCTGTTCTCATTGGTGGTCCTTTCCAACTTACGTCCCACTTGAAGTTGAGGGTATGCATTTCTCCACAACACCTTCAGCATTTATTGTTTGTAGTTTTCTTGCTGATGGTTATTCTGACAAGTGTGAGCTGATACCTCTTTGTGGTTGAATTCGCATGTGCCTCATAATCCGTTGAAATTGAGCTTGAAGGCATGTCCTTTTTATTTTTCAAGCTGTGATTACCCATTAGTTCTTCAGAGTGTTCTCTTAAAGTATGTGTCACATTTTGAAGTGTTTTGGCCATTACCTCCCTGAAGACATTTTGAGGGCAGGTTTCATTTACAGTTCTGCAGTACTTGTTCCTATGAAATGACCATTAGCACAGGCTTTAAAACTGCCTTTGCAGGTAACTGCCAGAGGGCGGCAGCCTTTCTATGTTCCCCACCCTGGTAACTAGGGAAAAGCCCTTGCGGCCTGTGGTGTTTCTCGGTTATAAATTAGAGTGGAGTGTGCCCGGACAAACCCACACAAGCTGATGTCTCCTTACTTTTGTTGGATTTTTTAATTTAATTTTTATTTTTTATTGGAGTAATTTTCCACTGTGTACGTGGACCACTTCTTCTTTGTGCATTCCTCGGTTGATAGACATTTTCATTGCTTCCAAGTGTTGGCTATGGTAAATATTGTTGGAGTGCAGGATTGCCAGCATGTGACTTTTTGATTCTCATTTTCTCAGGTGATAGGCCCAGCAGTGGGTGTGATTGACTGACTGGTAGCACCGTTTTTCCCTTTCCAAGCACCTTCTTTGTGTTTTCATTCGTGGCACTTAGCACGTCCCCCTTAGAATCGAGGGTACACGTTTCTCCTCAATCGCTTCAGCATTTATTGTTTGCAGCATGTATGCTAATGGCGCTACTGGCTCCTGTGAGCTGATAGGGTTTTGTAATTTCGGTTTGCATGTCTTTGAAAATTCGTAAAACTCATCATTTTTCTCCGCGGTTTTCTTTTCTGTTAAAAAAAGGAAACAATTGGGAGTACAATATAACTCTTGATATTGTCTTCTTGGAAGGCTGCCCTCTTTTGAAATTTTTGGTCGATTTTCACCTCAGACTTTTTTTAGAGAGCAGATGTCATTTACCGAACTGCAAGTTTGGTGAATATTTAGTGACCTTTAGCAAGGGTTTTAAATCTCCTGTTGTGGGAAGTGGCCTGAAGCAGGCAGCATTTCTCCATTCCCAAATCTGGGTAATAGGGCAGCAGAGCCTTTCTGGAAGTCGTGTTCCTAGGTTGTAAATTACATTGGAATGTGCATGGAGAAAGCCCCATAAGTTTATGTCTCATTATTTCTTCTTGGTTTTAATTTTTTTTTAATTGGGGTAAAGCTTAGAATATTGTTTGTTCCTAGGTGAACACAATCTGGTTCATTTGTACATTATATATATCTATTCAAGTACAGATCCTCTTCCCATGTAAAATGTTAACAGAGGGTTCCACAGACCTCCCTTGCTATATGGTCGGTCTTTTTGAGATATGTATATAATATGAGTTTGTATACATATAGTAACACTAATCTTAACTTATCTATTCCCCCCACCTTTCGTTTTAGATGAGCATAGTTTGTTTTCTAATTCTGTGAGTGTCTTTCTCTGCGGAAATATGTTCATTTGTGTCAGTTATTAGATAACGCCTATAAGTGATATCATAGAATACAGGTCTTTTGCTTTCCAACTTACCTCATCTTTCGTGATTATCTCCAGACTCATTTGTGGTGCCTCAAAGAGCAATGGTTCATTGTCTTCCATGGCTAATATTCCATTGTGTATATGGACCACTTCTTCTTTATCCATTTACCTGTTGTTGGACATTTTGATTGCTTCACTGTCTTGGATATTGTGAATAAGGCTGCACTGCAGCTTTTGCGGCCTGTGTCTTCTCGATTCTTGTCTTCTCAGGTGAGAGGTCCAATGGTGCCCCTGCTGGATTGAATGGTACCTCCATTTTTACTTTTAAACACAGCTGCTTCCTGTTCTCACTATTGGCTGTTACCCCTTTATGTCTCACCAGCAGGTAGAGGGTACACAGTTCTCTAAAACCCCTTCAGCATTTATTGTTTGTAGACATTTTGCTGATGGTCAGTCGACTGGTGTAAGTTGAAACTTTTTGTAGATTAGTTACCATGCGTCTAACACTCCCTGAGGTTGAGCTTTTATCCATTTTCCTTTTTTTAAAAAGAGTGTAAGTAAAACTTAACTCTTCATAATCTCTTCTTGAAACATTTGCCTGTTTTGAATTTTTTTGTCCATTCTCTACTTCAGCACAAATTTTTAGGGCAAGTTTCCTTTACAGCCCTGAGTCCTTGTGAATGTTAAGTGACCATTAGCTGTGACTTTAAAGCTGCTCTTGCAGGAAACGGCCACAAGGTGGCAGCATTTCTCCTTTACCAAATTTGGTTACTAGGGAAACAGAGCCTTAATGGAAGTGGTGTTCTAGGTTGTATATTAGAATGGAAAATGCCAGGAAAAAGCCCTTTAAGTTTATGTCTCATTACTTCTTGTTCATATTTGTAATTTACTTTTAATTTTTTATCCCAGCAAATTTGATTACAATGGTTTGTTTGTTCTAGGTGTGCAAGATGTGGTTCTTTCACACATATACAGGTATCTATTCTTCCTCGCATCCTTTTCCCATGTAGGTTATGACACAATGTTGAGTAGTCTTCTCCTGGTCTTCCGTACGTCTTTCCTGGTTATATATTTCACATGGTTTGTATATCTCTGTTAACCCCAATATGGTAATGTATCCAATCCTCATCCCTTTCTATTTGGTGAACCATAAGTTTTTTAATGAATCTGTGATTGCCTTTCTCTGTGGAAATATCTTCATTGGTATCAATTTTTAAGTAACTCCTAAAAGTGATATGATAGGATATGTGGCTTTTGCTTTCTCACTTACTACAGGTGGCGTGATTACGTCTAGACTCATCTACGGTGCTGCAAATGGCATTGTTTCATTTTTTTCACTAGCGAATATTCCAGTTGTACATGGAGGAGTTCTTCTTTGTCCTCCCATCTGTTGGTAGACTTCTGTTTACTTCCATATCTTGGCTATTGTAATACTGTGCAATGCAGATTTGCCTGCCTGTGTCTTTCCAATTCTCTCTTCTTAGATTATAGGTGGAGGAGTGGGCCTGCTGGATCATATGGTAGCTCAATGTTTACCTTTTTAAGGCACCTCCATTCTGTTCTCATTGGTGGTCCTTTCCAACTTACGTCCCACTTGAAGTTGAGGGTATGCATTTCTCCACAACACCTTCAGCATTTATTGTTTGTAGTTTTCTTGCTGATGGTTATTCTGACAAGTGTGAGCTGATACCTCTTTGTGGTTGAATTCGCATGTGCCTCATAATCCGTTGAAATTGAGCTTGAAGGCATGTCCTTTTTATTTTTCAAGCTGTGATTACCCATTAGTTCTTCAGAGTGTTCTCTTAAAGTATGTGTCACATTTTGAAGTGTTTTGGCCATTACCTCCCTGAAGACATTTTGAGGGCAGGTTTCATTTACAGTTCTGCAGTACTTGTTCCTATGAAATGACCATTAGCACAGGCTTTAAAACTGCCTTTGCAGGTAACTGCCAGAGGGCGGCAGCCTTTCTATGTTCCCCACCCTGGTAACTAGGGAAAAGCCCTTGCGGCCTGTGGTGTTTCTCGGTTATAAATTAGAGTGGAGTGTGCCCGGACAAACCCACACAAGCTGATGTCTCCTTACTTTTGTTGGATTTTTTAATTTAATTTTTATTTTTTATTGGAGTAATTTTCCACTGTGTACGTGGACCACTTCTTCTTTGTGCATTCCTCGGTTGATAGACATTTTCATTGCTTCCAAGTGTTGGCTATGGTAAATATTGTTGGAGTGCAGGATTGCCAGCATGTGACTTTTTGATTCTCATTTTCTCAGGTGATAGGCCCAGCAGTGGGTGTGATTGACTGACTGGTAGCACCGTTTTTCCCTTTCCAAGCACCTTCTTTGTGTTTTCATTCGTGGCACTTAGCACGTCCCCCTTAGAATCGAGGGTACACGTTTCTCCTCAATCGCTTCAGCATTTATTGTTTGCAGCATGTATGCTAATGGCGCTACTGGCTCCTGTGAGCTGATAGGGTTTTGTAATTTCGGTTTGCATGTCTTTGAAAATTCGTAAAACTCATCATTTTTCTCCGCGGTTTTCTTTTCTGTTAAAAAAAGGAAACAATTGGGAGTACAATATAACTCTTGATATTGTCTTCTTGGAAGGCTGCCCTCTTTTGAAATTTTTGGTCGATTTTCACCTCAGACTTTTTTTAGAGAGCAGATGTCATTTACCGAACTGCAAGTTTGGTGAATATTTAGTGACCTTTAGCAAGGGTTTTAAATCTCCTGTTGTGGGAAGTGGCCTGAAGCAGGCAGCATTTCTCCATTCCCAAATCTGGGTAATAGGGCAGCAGAGCCTTTCTGGAAGTCGTGTTCCTAGGTTGTAAATTACATTGGAATGTGCATGGAGAAAGCCCCATAAGTTTATGTCTCATTATTTCTTCTTGGTTTTAATTTTTTTTTAATTGGGGTAAAGCTTAGAATATTGTTTGTTCCTAGGTGAACACAATCTGGTTCATTTGTACATTATATATATCTATTCAAGTACAGATCCTCTTCCCATGTAAAATGTTAACAGAGGGTTCCACAGACCTCCCTTGCTATATGGTCGGTCTTTTTGAGATATGTATATAATATGAGTTTGTATACATATAGTAACACTAATCTTAACTTATCTATTCCCCCCACCTTTCGTTTTAGATGAGCATAGTTTGTTTTCTAATTCTGTGAGTGTCTTTCTCTGCGGAAATATGTTCATTTGTGTCAGTTATTAGATAACGCCTATAAGTGATATCATAGAATACAGGTCTTTTGCTTTCCAACTTACCTCATCTTTCGTGATTATCTCCAGACTCATTTGTGGTGCCTCAAAGAGCAATGGTTCATTGTCTTCCATGGCTAATATTCCATTGTGTATATGGACCACTTCTTCTTTATCCATTTACCTGTTGTTGGACATTTTGATTGCTTCACTGTCTTGGATATTGTGAATAAGGCTGCACTGCAGCTTTTGCGGCCTGTGTCTTCTCGATTCTTGTCTTCTCAGGTGAGAGGTCCAATGGTGCCCCTGCTGGATTGAATGGTACCTCCATTTTTACTTTTAAACACAGCTGCTTCCTGTTCTCACTATTGGCTGTTACCCCTTTATGTCTCACCAGCAGGTAGAGGGTACACAGTTCTCTAAAACCCCTTCAGCATTTATTGTTTGTAGACATTTTGCTGATGGTCAGTCGACTGGTGTAAGTTGAAACTTTTTGTAGATTAGTTACCATGCGTCTAACACTCCCTGAGGTTGAGCTTTTATCCATTTTCCTTTTTTTAAAAAGAGTGTAAGTAAAACTTAACTCTTCATAATCTCTTCTTGAAACATTTGCCTGTTTTGAATTTTTTTGTCCATTCTCTACTTCAGCACAAATTTTTAGGGCAAGTTTCCTTTACAGCCCTGAGTCCTTGTGAATGTTAAGTGACCATTAGCTGTGACTTTAAAGCTGCTCTTGCAGGAAACGGCCACAAGGTGGCAGCATTTCTCCTTTACCAAATTTGGTTACTAGGGAAACAGAGCCTTAATGGAAGTGGTGTTCTAGGTTGTATATTAGAATGGAAAATGCCAGGAAAAAGCCCTTTAAGTTTATGTCTCATTACTTCTTGTTCATATTTGTAATTTACTTTTAATTTTTTATCCCAGCAAATTTGATTACAATGGTTTGTTTGTTCTAGGTGTGCAAGATGTGGTTCTTTCACACATATACAGGTATCTATTCTTCCTCGCATCCTTTTCCCATGTAGGTTATGACACAATGTTGAGTAGTCTTCTCCTGGTCTTCCGTACGTCTTTCCTGGTTATATATTTCACATGGTTTGTATATCTCTGTTAACCCCAATATGGTAATGTATCCAATCCTCATCCCTTTCTATTTGGTGAACCATAAGTTTTTTAATGAATCTGTGATTGCCTTTCTCTGTGGAAATATCTTCATTGGTATCAATTTTTAAGTAACTCCTAAAAGTGATATGATAGGATATGTGGCTTTTGCTTTCTCACTTACTACAGGTGGCGTGATTACGTCTAGACTCATCTACGGTGCTGCAAATGGCATTGTTTCATTTTTTTCACTAGCGAATATTCCAGTTGTACATGGAGGAGTTCTTCTTTGTCCTCCCATCTGTTGGTAGACTTCTGTTTACTTCCATATCTTGGCTATTGTAATACTGTGCAATGCAGATTTGCCTGCCTGTGTCTTTCCAATTCTCTCTTCTTAGATTATAGGTGGAGGAGTGGGCCTGCTGGATCATATGGTAGCTCAATGTTTACCTTTTTAAGGCACCTCCATTCTGTTCTCATTGGTGGTCCTTTCCAACTTACGTCCCACTTGAAGTTGAGGGTATGCATTTCTCCACAACACCTTCAGCATTTATTGTTTGTAGTTTTCTTGCTGATGGTTATTCTGACAAGTGTGAGCTGATACCTCTTTGTGGTTGAATTCGCATGTGCCTCATAATCCGTTGAAATTGAGCTTGAAGGCATGTCCTTTTTATTTTTCAAGCTGTGATTACCCATTAGTTCTTCAGAGTGTTCTCTTAAAGTATGTGTCACATTTTGAAGTGTTTTGGCCATTACCTCCCTGAAGACATTTTGAGGGCAGGTTTCATTTACAGTTCTGCAGTACTTGTTCCTATGAAATGACCATTAGCACAGGCTTTAAAACTGCCTTTGCAGGTAACTGCCAGAGGGCGGCAGCCTTTCTATGTTCCCCACCCTGGTAACTAGGGAAAAGCCCTTGCGGCCTGTGGTGTTTCTCGGTTATAAATTAGAGTGGAGTGTGCCCGGACAAACCCACACAAGCTGATGTCTCCTTACTTTTGTTGGATTTTTTAATTTAATTTTTATTTTTTATTGGAGTAATTTTCCACTGTGTACGTGGACCACTTCTTCTTTGTGCATTCCTCGGTTGATAGACATTTTCATTGCTTCCAAGTGTTGGCTATGGTAAATATTGTTGGAGTGCAGGATTGCCAGCATGTGACTTTTTGATTCTCATTTTCTCAGGTGATAGGCCCAGCAGTGGGTGTGATTGACTGACTGGTAGCACCGTTTTTCCCTTTCCAAGCACCTTCTTTGTGTTTTCATTCGTGGCACTTAGCACGTCCCCCTTAGAATCGAGGGTACACGTTTCTCCTCAATCGCTTCAGCATTTATTGTTTGCAGCATGTATGCTAATGGCGCTACTGGCTCCTGTGAGCTGATAGGGTTTTGTAATTTCGGTTTGCATGTCTTTGAAAATTCGTAAAACTCATCATTTTTCTCCGCGGTTTTCTTTTCTGTTAAAAAAAGGAAACAATTGGGAGTACAATATAACTCTTGATATTGTCTTCTTGGAAGGCTGCCCTCTTTTGAAATTTTTGGTCGATTTTCACCTCAGACTTTTTTTAGAGAGCAGATGTCATTTACCGAACTGCAAGTTTGGTGAATATTTAGTGACCTTTAGCAAGGGTTTTAAATCTCCTGTTGTGGGAAGTGGCCTGAAGCAGGCAGCATTTCTCCATTCCCAAATCTGGGTAATAGGGCAGCAGAGCCTTTCTGGAAGTCGTGTTCCTAGGTTGTAAATTACATTGGAATGTGCATGGAGAAAGCCCCATAAGTTTATGTCTCATTATTTCTTCTTGGTTTTAATTTTTTTTTAATTGGGGTAAAGCTTAGAATATTGTTTGTTCCTAGGTGAACACAATCTGGTTCATTTGTACATTATATATATCTATTCAAGTACAGATCCTCTTCCCATGTAAAATGTTAACAGAGGGTTCCACAGACCTCCCTTGCTATATGGTCGGTCTTTTTGAGATATGTATATAATATGAGTTTGTATACATATAGTAACACTAATCTTAACTTATCTATTCCCCCCACCTTTCGTTTTAGATGAGCATAGTTTGTTTTCTAATTCTGTGAGTGTCTTTCTCTGCGGAAATATGTTCATTTGTGTCAGTTATTAGATAACGCCTATAAGTGATATCATAGAATACAGGTCTTTTGCTTTCCAACTTACCTCATCTTTCGTGATTATCTCCAGACTCATTTGTGGTGCCTCAAAGAGCAATGGTTCATTGTCTTCCATGGCTAATATTCCATTGTGTATATGGACCACTTCTTCTTTATCCATTTACCTGTTGTTGGACATTTTGATTGCTTCACTGTCTTGGATATTGTGAATAAGGCTGCACTGCAGCTTTTGCGGCCTGTGTCTTCTCGATTCTTGTCTTCTCAGGTGAGAGGTCCAATGGTGCCCCTGCTGGATTGAATGGTACCTCCATTTTTACTTTTAAACACAGCTGCTTCCTGTTCTCACTATTGGCTGTTACCCCTTTATGTCTCACCAGCAGGTAGAGGGTACACAGTTCTCTAAAACCCCTTCAGCATTTATTGTTTGTAGACATTTTGCTGATGGTCAGTCGACTGGTGTAAGTTGAAACTTTTTGTAGATTAGTTACCATGCGTCTAACACTCCCTGAGGTTGAGCTTTTATCCATTTTCCTTTTTTTAAAAAGAGTGTAAGTAAAACTTAACTCTTCATAATCTCTTCTTGAAACATTTGCCTGTTTTGAATTTTTTTGTCCATTCTCTACTTCAGCACAAATTTTTAGGGCAAGTTTCCTTTACAGCCCTGAGTCCTTGTGAATGTTAAGTGACCATTAGCTGTGACTTTAAAGCTGCTCTTGCAGGAAACGGCCACAAGGTGGCAGCATTTCTCCTTTACCAAATTTGGTTACTAGGGAAACAGAGCCTTAATGGAAGTGGTGTTCTAGGTTGTATATTAGAATGGAAAATGCCAGGAAAAAGCCCTTTAAGTTTATGTCTCATTACTTCTTGTTCATATTTGTAATTTACTTTTAATTTTTTATCCCAGCAAATTTGATTACAATGGTTTGTTTGTTCTAGGTGTGCAAGATGTGGTTCTTTCACACATATACAGGTATCTATTCTTCCTCGCATCCTTTTCCCATGTAGGTTATGACACAATGTTGAGTAGTCTTCTCCTGGTCTTCCGTACGTCTTTCCTGGTTATATATTTCACATGGTTTGTATATCTCTGTTAAGCCCAATATGGTAATGTATCCAATCCTCATCCCTTTCTATTTGGTGAACCATAAGTTTTTTAATGAATCTGTGATTGCCTTTCTCTGTGGAAATATCTTCATTGGTATCAATTTTTAAGTAACTCCTAAAAGTGATATGATAGGATATGTGGCTTTTGCTTTCTCACTTACTACAGGTGGCGTGATTACGTCTAGACTCATCTACGGTGCTGCAAATGGCATTGTTTCATTTTTTTCACTAGCGAATATTCCAGTTGTACATGGAGGAGTTCTTCTTTGTCCTCCCATCTGTTGGTAGACTTCTGTTTACTTCCATATCTTGGCTATTGTAATACTGTGCAATGCAGATTTGCCTGCCTGTGTCTTTCCAATTCTCTCTTCTTAGATTATAGGTGGAGGAGTGGGCCTGCTGGATCATATGGTAGCTCAATGTTTACCTTTTTAAGGCACCTCCATTCTGTTCTCATTGGTGGTCCTTTCCAACTTACGTCCCACTTGAAGTTGAGGGTATGCATTTCTCCACAACACCTTCAGCATTTATTGTTTGTAGTTTTCTTGCTGATGGTTATTCTGACAAGTGTGAGCTGATACCTCTTTGTGGTTGAATTCGCATGTGCCTCATAATCCGTTGAAATTGAGCTGGAAGGCATGTCCTTTTTATTTTTCAAGCTGTGATTACCCATTAGTTCTTCAGAGTGTTCTCTTAAAGTATGTGTCACATTTTGAAGTGTTTTGGCCATTACCTCCCTGAAGACATTTTGAGGGCAGGTTTCATTTACAGTTCTGCAGTACTTGTTCCTATGAAATGACCATTAGCACAGGCTTTAAAACTGCCTTTGCAGGTAACTGCCAGAGGGCGGCAGCCTTTCTATGTTCCCCACCCTGGTAACTAGGGAAAAGCCCTTGCGGCCTGTGGTGTTTCTCGGTTATAAATTAGAGTGGAGTGTGCCCGGACAAACCCACACAAGCTGATGTCTCCTTACTTTTGTTGGATTTTTTAATTTAATTTTTATTTTTTATTGGAGTAATTTTCCACTGTGTACGTGGACCACTTCTTCTTTGTGCATTCCTCGGTTGATAGACATTTTCATTGCTTCCAAGTGTTGGCTATGGTAAATATTGTTGGAGTGCAGGATTGCCAGCATGTGACTTTTTGATTCTCATTTTCTCAGGTGATAGGCCCAGCAGTGGGTGTGATTGACTGACTGGTAGCACCGTTTTTCCCTTTCCAAGCACCTTCTTTGTGTTTTCATTCGTGGCACTTAGCACGTCCCCCTTAGAATCGAGGGTACACGTTTCTCCTCAATCGCTTCAGCATTTATTGTTTGCAGCATGTATGCTAATGGCGCTACTGGCTCCTGTGAGCTGATAGGGTTTTGTAATTTCGGTTTGCATGTCTTTGAAAATTCGTAAAACTCATCATTTTTCTCCGCGGTTTTCTTTTCTGTTAAAAAAAGGAAACAATTGGGAGTACAATATAACTCTTGATATTGTCTTCTTGGAAGGCTGCCCTCTTTTGAAATTTTTGGTCGATTTTCACCTCAGACTTTTTTTAGAGAGCAGATGTCATTTACCGAACTGCAAGTTTGGTGAATATTTAGTGACCTTTAGCAAGGGTTTTAAATCTCCTGTTGTGGGAAGTGGCCTGAAGCAGGCAGCATTTCTCCATTCCCAAATCTGGGTAATAGGGCAGCAGAGCCTTTCTGGAAGTCGTGTTCCTAGGTTGTAAATTACATTGGAATGTGCATGGAGAAAGCCCCATAAGTTTATGTCTCATTATTTCTTCTTGGTTTTAATTTTTTTTTAATTGGGGTAAAGCTTAGAATATTGTTTGTTCCTAGGTGAACACAATCTGGTTCATTTGTACATTATATATATCTATTCAAGTACAGATCCTCTTCCCATGTAAAATGTTAACAGAGGGTTCCGCAGACCTCCCTTGCTATATGGTCGGTCTTTTTGAGATATGTATATAATATGAGTTTGTATACATATAGTAACACTAATCTTAACTTATCTATTCCCCCCACCTTTCGTTTTAGATGAGCATAGTTTGTTTTCTAATTCTGTGAGTGTCTTTCTCTGCGGAAATATGTTCATTTGTGTCAGTTATTAGATAACGCCTATAAGTGATATCATAGAATACAGGTCTTTTGCTTTCCAACTTACCTCATCTTTCGTGATTATCTCCAGACTCATTTGTGGTGCCTCAAAGAGCAATGGTTCATTGTCTTCCATGGCTAATATTCCATTGTGTATATGGACCACTTCTTCTTTATCCATTTACCTGTTGTTGGACATTTTGATTGCTTCACTGTCTTGGATATTGTGAATAAGGCTGCACTGCAGCTTTTGCGGCCTGTGTCTTCTCGATTCTTGTCTTCTCAGGTGAGAGGTCCAATGGTGCCCCTGCTGGATTGAATGGTACCTCCATTTTTACTTTTAAACACAGCTGCTTCCTGTTCTCACTATTGGCTGTTACCCCTTTATGTCTCACCAGCAGGTAGAGGGTACACAGTTCTCTAAAACCCCTTCAGCATTTATTGTTTGTAGACATTTTGCTGATGGTCAGTCGACTGGTGTAAGTTGAAACTTTTTGTAGATTAGTTACCATGCGTCTAACACTCCCTGAGGTTGAGCTTTTATCCATTTTCCTTTTTTTAAAAAGAGTGTAAGTAAAACTTAACTCTTCATAATCTCTTCTTGAAACATTTGCCTGTTTTGAATTTTTTTGTCCATTCTCTACTTCAGCACAAATTTTTAGGGCAAGTTTCCTTTACAGCCCTGAGTCCTTGTGAATGTTAAGTGACCATTAGCTGTGACTTTAAAGCTGCTCTTGCAGGAAACGGCCACAAGGTGGCAGCATTTCTCCTTTACCAAATTTGGTTACTAGGGAAACAGAGCCTTAATGGAAGTGGTGTTCTAGGTTGTATATTAGAATGGAAAATGCCAGGAAAAAGCCCTTTAAGTTTATGTCTCATTACTTCTTGTTCATATTTGTAATTTACTTTTAATTTTTTATCCCAGCAAATTTGATTACAATGGTTTGTTTGTTCTAGGTGTGCAAGATGTGGTTCTTTCACACATATACAGGTATCTATTCTTCCTCGCATCCTTTTCCCATGTAGGTTATGACACAATGTTGAGTAGTCTTCTCCTGGTCTTCCGTACGTCTTTCCTGGTTATATATTTCACATGGTTTGTATATCTCTGTTAAGCCCAATATGGTAATGTATCCAATCCTCATCCCTTTCTATTTGGTGAACCATAAGTTTTTTAATGAATCTGTGATTGCCTTTCTCTGTGGAAATATCTTCATTGGTATCAATTTTTAAGTAACTCCTAAAAGTGATATGATAGGATATGTGGCTTTTGCTTTCTCACTTACTACAGGTGGCGTGATTACGTCTAGACTCATCTACGGTGCTGCAAATGGCATTGTTTCATTTTTTTCACTAGCGAATATTCCAGTTGTACATGGAGGAGTTCTTCTTTGTCCTCCCATCTGTTGGTAGACTTCTGTTTACTTCCATATCTTGGCTATTGTAATACTGTGCAATGCAGATTTGCCTGCCTGTGTCTTTCCAATTCTCTCTTCTTAGATTATAGGTGGAGGAGTGGGCCTGCTGGATCATATGGTAGCTCAATGTTTACCTTTTTAAGGCACCTCCATTCTGTTCTCATTGGTGGTCCTTTCCAACTTACGTCCCACTTGAAGTTGAGGGTATGCATTTCTCCACAACACCTTCAGCATTTATTGTTTGTAGTTTTCTTGCTGATGGTTATTCTGACAAGTGTGAGCTGATACCTCTTTGTGGTTGAATTCGCATGTGCCTCATAATCCGTTGAAATTGAGCTTGAAGGCATGTCCTTTTTATTTTTCAAGCTGTGATTACCCATTAGTTCTTCAGAGTGTTCTCTTAAAGTATGTGTCACATTTTGAAGTGTTTTGGCCATTACCTCCCTGAAGACATTTTGAGGGCAGGTTTCATTTACAGTTCTGCAGTACTTGTTCCTATGAAATGACCATTAGCACAGGCTTTAAAACTGCCTTTGCAGGTAACTGCCAGAGGGCGGCAGCCTTTCTATGTTCCCCACCCTGGTAACTAGGGAAAAGCCCTTGCGGCCTGTGGTGTTTCTCGGTTATAAATTAGAGTGGAGTGTGCCCGGACAAACCCACACAAGCTGATGTCTCCTTACTTTTGTTGGATTTTATAATTTAATTTTTATTTTTTATTGGAGTAATTTTCCACTGTGTACGTGGACCACTTCTTCTTTGTGCATTCCTCGGTTGATAGACATTTTCATTGCTTCCAAGTGTTGGCTATGGTAAATATTGTTGGAGTGCAGGATTGCCAGCATGTGACTTTTTGATTCTCATTTTCTCAGGTGATAGGCCCAGCAGTGGGTGTGATTGACTGACTGGTAGCAACGTTTTTCCCTTTCCAAGCACCTTCTTTGTGTTTTCATTCGTGGCACTTAGCACGTCCCCCTTAGAATCGAGGGTACACGTTTCTCCTCAATCGCTTCAGCATTTATTGTTTGCAGCATGTATGCTAATGGCGCTACTGGCTCCTGTGAGCTGATAGGGTTTTGTAATTTCGGTTTGCATGTCTTTGAAAATTCGTAAAACTCATCATTTTTCTCCGCGGTTTTCTTTTCTGTTAAAAAAAGGAAACAATTGGGAGTACAATATAACTCTTGATATTGTCTTCTTGGAAGGCTGCCCTCTTTTGAAATTTTTGGTCGATTTTCACCTCAGACTTTTTTTAGAGAGCAGATGTCATTTACCGAACTGCAAGTTTGGTGAATATTTAGTGACCTTTAGCAAGGGTTTTAAATCTCCTGTTGTGGGAAGTGGCCTGAAGCAGGCAGCATTTCTCCATTCCCAAATCTGGGTAATAGGGCAGCAGAGCCTTTCTGGAAGTCGTGTTCCTAGGTTGTAAATTACATTGGAATGTGCATGGAGAAAGCCCCATAAGTTTATGTCTCATTATTTCTTCTTGGTTTTAATTTTTTTTTAATTGGGGTAAAGCTTAGAATATTGTTTGTTCCTAGGTGAACACAATCTGGTTCATTTGTACATTATATATATCTATTCAAGTACAGATCCTCTTCCCATGTAAAATGTTAACAGAGGGTTCCGCAGACCTCCCTTGCTATATGGTCGGTCTTTTTGAGATATGTATATAATATGAGTTTGTATACATATAGTAACACTAATCTTAACTTATCTATTCCCCCCACCTTTCGTTTTAGATGAGCATAGTTTGTTTTCTAATTCTGTGAGTGTCTTTCTCTGCGGAAATATGTTCATTTGTGTCAGTTATTAGATAACGCCTATAAGTGATATCATAGAATACAGGTCTTTTGCTTTCCAACTTACCTCATCTTTCGTGATTATCTCCAGACTCATTTGTGGTGCCTCAAAGAGCAATGGTTCATTGTCTTCCATGGCTAATATTCCATTGTGTATATGGACCACTTCTTCTTTATCCATTTACCTGTTGTTGGACATTTTGATTGCTTCACTGTCTTGGATATTGTGAATAAGGCTGCACTGCAGCTTTTGCGGCCTGTGTCTTCTCGATTCTTGTCTTCTCAGGTGAGAGGTCCAATGGTGCCCCTGCTGGATTGAATGGTACCTCCATTTTTACTTTTAAACACAGCTGCTTCCTGTTCTCACTATTGGCTGTTACCCCTTTATGTCTCACCAGCAGGTAGAGGGTACACAGTTCTCTAAAACCCCTTCAGCATTTATTGTTTGTAGACATTTTGCTGATGGTCAGTCGACTGGTGTAAGTTGAAACTTTTTGTAGATTAGTTACCATGCGTCTAACACTCCCTGAGGTTGAGCTTTTATCCATTTTCCTTTTTTTAAAAAGAGTGTAAGTAAAACTTAACTCTTCATAATCTCTTCTTGAAACATTTGCCTGTTTTGAATTTTTTTGTCCATTCTCTACTTCAGCACAAATTTTTAGGGCAAGTTTCCTTTACAGCCCTGAGTCCTTGTGAATGTTAAGTGACCATTAGCTGTGACTTTAAAGCTGCTCTTGCAGGAAACGGCCACAAGGTGGCAGCATTTCTCCTTTACCAAATTTGGTTACTAGGGAAACAGAGCCTTAATGGAAGTGGTGTTCTAGGTTGTATATTAGAATGGAAAATGCCAGGAAAAAGCCCTTTAAGTTTATGTCTCATTACTTCTTGTTCATATTTGTAATTTACTTTTAATTTTTTATCCCAGCAAATTTGATTACAATGGTTTGTTTGTTCTAGGTGTGCAAGATGTGGTTCTTTCACACATATACAGGTATCTATTCTTCCTCGCATCCTTTTCCCATGTAGGTTATGACACAATGTTGAGTAGTCTTCTCCTGGTCTTCCGTACGTCTTTCCTGGTTATATATTTCACATGGTTTGTATATCTCTGTTAAGCCCAATATGGTAATGTATCCAATCCTCATCCCTTTCTATTTGGTGAACCATAAGTTTTTTAATGAATCTGTGATTGCCTTTCTCTGTGGAAATATCTTCATTGGTATCAATTTTTAAGTAACTCCTAAAAGTGATATGATAGGATATGTGGCTTTTGCTTTCTCACTTACTACAGGTGGCGTGATTACGTCTAGACTCATCTACGGTGCTGCAAATGGCATTGTTTCATTTTTTTCACTAGCGAATATTCCAGTTGTACATGGAGGAGTTCTTCTTTGTCCTCCCATCTGTTGGTAGACTTCTGTTTACTTCCATATCTTGGCTATTGTAATACTGTGCAATGCAGATTTGCCTGCCTGTGTCTTTCCAATTCTCTCTTCTTAGATTATAGGTGGAGGAGTGGGCCTGCTGGATCATATGGTAGCTCAATGTTTACCTTTTTAAGGCACCTCCATTCTGTTCTCATTGGTGGTCCTTTCCAACTTACGTCCCACTTGAAGTTGAGGGTATGCATTTCTCCACAACACCTTCAGCATTTATTGTTTGTAGTTTTCTTGCTGATGGTTATTCTGACAAGTGTGAGCTGATACCTCTTTGTGGTTGAATTCGCATGTGCCTCATAATCCGTTGAAATTGAGCTTGAAGGCATGTCCTTTTTATTTTTCAAGCTGTGATTACCCATTAGTTCTTCAGAGTGTTCTCTTAAAGTATGTGTCACATTTTGAAGTGTTTTGGCCATTACCTCCCTGAAGACATTTTGAGGGCAGGTTTCATTTACAGTTCTGCAGTACTTGTTCCTATGAAATGACCATTAGCACAGGCTTTAAAACTGCCTTTGCAGGTAACTGCCAGAGGGCGGCAGCCTTTCTATGTTCCCCACCCTGGTAACTAGGGAAAAGCCCTTGCGGCCTGTGGTGTTTCTCGGTTATAAATTAGAGTGGAGTGTGCCCGGACAAACCCACACAAGCTGATGTCTCCTTACTTTTGTTGGATTTTATAATTTAATTTTTATTTTTTATTGGAGTAATTTTCCACTGTGTACGTGGACCACTTCTTCTTTGTGCATTCCTCGGTTGATAGACATTTTCATTGCTTCCAAGTGTTGGCTATGGTAAATATTGTTGGAGTGCAGGATTGCCAGCATGTGACTTTTTGATTCTCATTTTCTCAGGTGATAGGCCCAGCAGTGGGTGTGATTGACTGACTGGTAGCAACGTTTTTCCCTTTCCAAGCACCTTCTTTGTGTTTTCATTCGTGGCACTTAGCACGTCCCCCTTAGAATCGAGGGTACACGTTTCTCCTCAATCGCTTCAGCATTTATTGTTTGCAGCATTTATGCTAATGGCGCTACTGGCTCCTGTGAGCTGATAGGGTTTTGTAATTTCGGTTTGCATGTCTTTGAAAATTCGTAAAACTCATCATTTTTCTCCGCGGTTCTCTTTTCTGTTAAAAAAAGGAAACAATTGGGAGTACAATATAACTCTTGATATTGTCTTCTTGGAAGGCTGCCCTCTTTTGAAATTTTTGGTCGATTTTCACCTCAGACTTTTTTTAGAGAGCAGATGTCATTTACCGAACTGCAAGTTTGGTGAATATTTAGTGACCTTTAGCAAGGGTTTTAAATCTCCTGTTGTGGGAAGTGGCCTGAAGCAGGCAGCATTTCTCCATTCCCAAATCTGGGTAATAGGGCAGCAGAGCCTTTCTGGAAGTCGTGTTCCTAGGTTGTAAATTACATTGGAATGTGCATGGAGAAAGCCCCATAAGTTTATGTCTCATTATTTCTTCTTGGTTTTAATTTTTTTTTAATTGGGGTAAAGCTTAGAATATTGTTTGTTCCTAGGTGAACACAATCTGGTTCATTTGTACATTATATATATCTATTCAAGTACAGATCCTCTTCCCATGTAAAATGTTAACAGAGGGTTCCGCAGACCTCCCTTGCTATATGGTCGGTCTTTTTGAGATATGTATATAATATGAGTTTGTATACATATAGTAACACTAATCTTAACTTATCTATTCCCCCCACCTTTCGTTTTAGATGAGCATAGTTTGTTTTCTAATTCTGTGAGTGTCTTTCTCTGCGGAAATATGTTCATTTGTGTCAGTTATTAGATAACGCCTATAAGTGATATCATAGAATACAGGTCTTTTGCTTTCCAACTTACCTCATCTTTCGTGATTATCTCCAGACTCATTTGTGGTGCCTCAAAGAGCAATGGTTCATTGTCTTCCATGGCTAATATTCCATTGTGTATATGGACCAC
Organism: Balaenoptera physalus; assembly: GCF_965194825.1. Taxonomy (NCBI): domain Eukaryota; kingdom Metazoa; phylum Chordata; class Mammalia; order Artiodactyla; family Balaenopteridae; genus Balaenoptera; species Balaenoptera physalus. The sequence goes on from NW_028125385.1 coordinate 25,118, forward strand.
TTCTTCTTTATCCATTTACCTGTTGTTGGACATTTTGATTGCTTCACTGTCTTGGATATTGTGAATAAGGCTGCACTGCAGCTTTTGCGGCCTGTGTCTTCTCGATTCTTGTCTTCTCAGGTGAGAGGTCCAATGGTGCCCCTGCTGGATTGAATGGTACCTCCATTTTTACTTTTAAACACAGCTGCTTCCTGTTCTCACTATTGGCTGTTACCCCTTTATGTCTCACCAGCAGGTAGAGGGTACACAGTTCTCTAAAACCCCTTCAGCATTTATTGTTTGTAGACATTTTGCTGATGGTCAGTCGACTGGTGTAAGTTGAAACTTTTTGTAGATTAGTTACCATGCGTCTAACACTCCCTGAGGTTGAGCTTTTATCCATTTTCCTTTTTTTAAAAAGAGTGTAAGTAAAACTTAACTCTTCATAATCTCTTCTTGAAACATTTGCCTGTTTTGAATTTTTTTGTCCATTCTCTACTTCAGCACAAATTTTTAGGGCAAGTTTCCTTTACAGCCCTGAGTCCTTGTGAATGTTAAGTGACCATTAGCTGTGACTTTAAAGCTGCTCTTGCAGGAAACGGCCACAAGGTGGCAGCATTTCTCCTTTACCAAATTTGCTTACTAGGGAAACAGAGCCTTAATGGAAGTGGTGTTCTAGGTTGTATATTAGAATGGAAAATGCCAGGAAAAAGCCCTTTAAGTTTATGTCTCATTACTTCTTGTTCATATTTGTAATTTACTTTTAATTTTTTATCCCAGCAAATTTGATTACAATGGTTTGTTTGTTCTAGGTGTGCAAGATGTGGTTCTTTCACACATATACAGGTATCTATTCTTCCTCGCATCCTTTTCCCATGTAGGTTATGACACAATGTTGAGTAGTCTTCTCCTGGTCTTCCGTACGTCTTTCCTGGTTATATATTTCACATGGTTTGTATATCTCTGTTAACCCCAATATGGTAATGTATCCAATCCTCATCCCTTTCTATTTGGTGAACCATAAGTTTTTTAATGAATCTGTGATTGCCTTTCTCTGTGGAAATATCTTCATTGGTATCAATTTTTAAGTAACTCCTAAAAGTGATATGATAGGATATGTGGCTTTTGCTTTCTCACTTACTACAGGTGGCGTGATTACGTCTAGACTCATCTACGGTGCTGCAAATGGCATTGTTTCATTTTTTTCACTAGCGAATATTCCAGTTGTACATGGAGGAGTTCTTCTTTGTCCTCCCATCTGTTGGTAGACTTCTGTTTACTTCCATATCTTGGCTATTGTAATACTGTGCAATGCAGATTTGCCTGCCTGTGTCTTTCCAATTCTCTCTTCTTAGATTATAGGTGGAGGAGTGGGCCTGCTGGATCATATGGTAGCTCAATGTTTACCTTTTTAAGGCACCTCCATTCTGTTCTCATTGGTGGTCCTTTCCAACTTACGTCCCACTTGAAGTTGAGGGTATGCATTTCTCCACAACACCTTCAGCATTTATTGTTTGTAGTTTTCTTGCTGATGGTTATTCTGACAAGTGTGAGCTGATACCTCTTTGTGGTTGAATTCGCATGTGCCTCATAATCCGTTGAAATTGAGCTTGAAGGCATGTCCTTTTTATTTTTCAAGCTGTGATTACCCATTAGTTCTTCAGAGTGTTCTCTTAAAGTATGTGTCACATTTTGAAGTGTTTTGGCCATTACCTCCCTGAAGACATTTTGAGGGCAGGTTTCATTTACAGTTCTGCAGTACTTGTTCCTATGAAATGACCATTAGCACAGGCTTTAAAACTGCCTTTGCAGGTAACTGCCAGAGGGCGGCAGCCTTTCTATGTTCCCCACCCTGGTAACTAGGGAAAAGCCCTTGCGGCCTGTGGTGTTTCTCGGTTATAAATTAGAGTGGAGTGTGCCCGGACAAACCCACACAAGCTGATGTCTCCTTACTTTTGTTGGATTTTTTAATTTAATTTTTATTTTTTATTGGAGTAATTTTCCACTGTGTACGTGGACCACTTCTTCTTTGTGCATTCCTCGGTTGATAGACATTTTCATTGCTTCCAAGTGTTGGCTATGGTAAATATTGTTGGAGTGCAGGATTGCCAGCATGTGACTTTTTGATTCTCATTTTCTCAGGTGATAGGCCCAGCAGTGGGTGTGATTGACTGACTGGTAGCACCGTTTTTCCCTTTCCAAGCACCTTCTTTGTGTTTTCATTCGTGGCACTTAGCACGTCCCCCTTAGAATCGAGGGTACACGTTTCTCCTCAATCGCTTCAGCATTTATTGTTTGCAGCATGTATGCTAATGGCGCTACTGGCTCCTGTGAGCTGATAGGGTTTTGTAATTTCGGTTTGCATGTCTTTGAAAATTCGTAAAACTCATCATTTTTCTCCGCGGTTTTCTTTTCTGTTAAAAAAAGGAAACAATTGGGAGTACAATATAACTCTTGATATTGTCTTCTTGGAAGGCTGCCCTCTTTTGAAATTTTTGGTCGATTTTCACCTCAGACTTTTTTTAGAGAGCAGATGTCATTTACCGAACTGCAAGTTTGGTGAATATTTAGTGACCTTTAGCAAGGGTTTTAAATCTCCTGTTGTGGGAAGTGGCCTGAAGCAGGCAGCATTTCTCCATTCCCAAATCTGGGTAATAGGGCAGCAGAGCCTTTCTGGAAGTCGTGTTCCTAGGTTGTAAATTACATTGGAATGTGCATGGAGAAAGCCCCATAAGTTTATGTCTCATTATTTCTTCTTGGTTTTAATTTTTTTTTAATTGGGGTAAAGCTTAGAATATTGTTTGTTCCTAGGTGAACACAATCTGGTTCATTTGTACATTATATATATCTATTCAAGTACAGATCCTCTTCCCATGTAAAATGTTAACAGAGGGTTCCACAGACCTCCCTTGCTATATGGTCGGTCTTTTTGAGATATGTATATAATATGAGTTTGTATACATATAGTAACACTAATCTTAACTTATCTATTCCCCCCACCTTTCGTTTTAGATGAGCATAGTTTGTTTTCTAATTCTGTGAGTGTCTTTCTCTGCGGAAATATGTTCATTTGTGTCAGTTATTAGATAACGCCTATAAGTGATATCATAGAATACAGGTCTTTTGCTTTCCAACTTACCTCATCTTTCGTGATTATCTCCAGACTCATTTGTGGTGCCTCAAAGAGCAATGGTTCATTGTCTTCCATGGCTAATATTCCATTGTGTATATGGACCACTTCTTCTTTATCCATTTACCTGTTGTTGGACATTTTGATTGCTTCACTGTCTTGGATATTGTGAATAAGGCTGCACTGCAGCTTTTGCGGCCTGTGTCTTCTCGATTCTTGTCTTCTCAGGTGAGAGGTCCAATGGTGCCCCTGCTGGATTGAATGGTACCTCCATTTTTACTTTTAAACACAGCTGCTTCCTCTTCTCACTATTGGCTGTTACCCCTTTATGTCTCACCAGCAGGTAGAGGGTACACAGTTCTCTAAAACCCCTTCAGCATTTATTGTTTGTAGACATTTTGCTGATGGTCAGTCGACTGGTGTAAGTTGAAACTTTTTGTAGATTAGTTACCATGCGTCTAACACTCCCTGAGGTTGAGCTTTTATCCATTTTCCTTTTTTTAAAAAGAGTGTAAGTAAAACTTAACTCTTCATAATCTCTTCTTGAAACATTTGCCTGTTTTGAATTTTTTTGTCCATTCTCTACTTCAGCACAAATTTTTAGGGCAAGTTTCCTTTACAGCCCTGAGTCCTTGTGAATGTTAAGTGACCATTAGCTGTGACTTTAAAGCTGCTCTTGCAGGAAACGGCCACAAGGTGGCAGCATTTCTCCTTTACCAAATTTGGTTACTAGGGAAACAGAGCCTTAATGGAAGTGGTGTTCTAGGTTGTATATTAGAATGGAAAATGCCAGGAAAAAGCCCTTTAAGTTTATGTCTCATTACTTCTTGTTCATATTTGTAATTTACTTTTAATTTTTTATCCCAGCAAATTTGATTACAATGGTTTGTTTGTTCTAGGTGTGCAAGATGTGGTTCTTTCACACATATACAGGTATCTATTCTTCCTCGCATCCTTTTCCCATGTAGGTTATGACACAATGTTGAGTAGTCTTCTCCTGGTCTTCCGTACGTCCTTCCTGGTTATATAGCAACCTAGGCAACGACTTCCAGAACGGCTCTGCTTCCGTAGTACCCAGATTTGGGAATGGAGAAATGCTGCATCCTTGTGGCCGTTTCCCACAACAGCAGCTTTAAACCCACGGCAAAAGGTCACTAAATATTCACCAATTGCAGGTCTGTAAATGACACCGGCCCTTCAAAAAATACTGAGGTCGAAAATCGACCAAAAAATTCCAGAGTGCAACCTTCCAAAAAGAAAATTTGAAGAGGTATATTATACTCACACATTTTTCTTTTTTCTCTTAACAGAAAATAAAAAGGTGTGGAAAAATGATGAATTGTAGGAATTTTTACAAACATGCAAACCCAAATTACAAAAACCTATCAGCTCACACCAGTCAGAACGGCCATCAACAAAAATGATGCAAACAATAAATGCTGACGTGATTGTGGAGAAATGCGTATCCTCGATTCTAAGGGGGTCGTGGTAAGAGCCACTAATCAAAGCACAATTGAGGTGCCTTGAAAAGGTAAACGTTGAGCTACCATTCCAGTCAATCAATCATACCCACTGCTGGGTCTATCACCTGAGAAAATGAAAATCAAAAATCACAGGCTGGCAATCCTGCACTCCAGCAATATTTACCATAGGCAACAGTTGGAAGCAACGAAAATGTCCATCAACAGAGGAATGCACCAAGAAGAAGTGGTCCATGTACACAATGGAATATTAGCCATGGAAAACATTGAAGCACTGCATTTTGAGGCACCATACATGAGCCTGGAGATAATCACAAAACATGAAGTAGGTCGGAAAGCAAAAGACCTATATCCTATATTATTACTTATGCCATTATCTAATAACTGACACAGATGAACATATTTCCAAAGAGAAAGACACTCACAGGCTTAGAAAACAAACTATGCTCATCGAAAAGGAAAGGAGGGGTGAAATTGAGAAATGAAGCTTAGTGTTACTATACATATACAAATACATAGTATATACATGTATCAAAAAGACCGAACATATAGCAAGGGAGGTCGATGGAACACTGTAATATTTTACATGGGAAGAGGATCTGTACATTAATAGACATACATAATGTATAAATGAACCAGATTGTGTACACCTAGGACAAACAATATTCTAAACTTTACCCAGATTAAAAAAATTTAAAACCAAGAAGAAGTAATGCGACATAAACTTATGGGGATTTCTCCTGGCAAATTCCATTCTAATTTACAACCTAGGAAAATGACTTCCAGAAATGCTCTGCTGCCCTAGTACCCATATTGGGGAATGGAGAAATGCTACCTCCTTGTGGCCGTTTCCCACAACAGCAGCTTTGAACCCACTGCAAAAGGTGACTAAATTTTCACCAACTTGCATTTCTGTAAATGGCACCTGCCTTCCAGAAAATTTCCTCTGTCAAAAATCGACCAAAGGGCTTCCCTGGTGGCGCAGTGGTTGAGAATCCGCCTGCCAATGCAGAGGACATGGGTTCGAGCCCTGGTCTGGGAAGATCCCACATGCCGCAGAGCGGCTGGGCCCGTGAGCCACAATTACTGAGCCTGCGCATCTGGAGCCTGTGCTCGGCAACAAGAGAGGCCGCAATAGTGAGAGGCCTGCGCACCGCGATGAAGAGTGGCCCCGCTTGCCACAACTGGAGAAAGCCGTCGCACAGAAACGAAGACCCAACACAGCCATGAATAAATAAAAATTAAAAAAAAAAAAGAAAAAAAAAAGAACCAAATCCCCATCTTTTATGGGAATAAATCAGTAAACAATATCTACAATTAAAAAAAAAATCGACCAAAAACTTCAGAAGAGGGCAACCTTGGAAGAAGACAAGTTCAAGAGCTATATTGTACTCACGGGTTTTTCTTTTAAGAGAAAAGAAAAAGGGGTAGGAATATGACGAATTTAAAAAATTTTAATGACATGCATCCCATATTACAAAAACCTATCAGCTCACAGCAGTCAAAATGGCCATTAAGAAAAATGCTGCAAAAATTAAACCGTGAAGGGAGTGTGGAGAAATGCGTACCTTCGGTTGTAAGGGGGGGCAGGTAAAGAGCCACTAATGAAAACACAGTGTAGGTGCTTTGAAAAGGGAAACATTGAGCTACCAGTCAATCAATCACAACCACTGCTTGGCCTATCACCTGAGAAAATGAGAATCAAAAAGTCACAGGCTGGCAAACCTGTACGCCAGCAAGATTTACCATAGCCAGCACTTGGAAGCAATGAAAATGTCCATCAACCGAGGAATGCACCAAGAAGAATTGGTCCACGTACACAATGGAATATTACTCTAATAATAAATATAAATTCAATTTAAAAACAAACAAAAGCAAGGAGACATCAACATTTGTGGGTTTATCCGGGCACATTGCACTCTAATTTATAACCGAAGAACACCACTGGCCGGTAGGTCTGTTCTCCTAGTACCAGGAAGGGGACCGTAGAAAGGCTGCCACTATTTGGCCGATACCTGCAAAAGCAGGTTTAAAGCCTGAGCTAATGGTCATTTCATATGAACAAGTACTGCAGGGCTATAAATGAAACCTGCCCTCAAAATGTCTTGAGGGAGATAATGGCCAAAATATTTCAAATGGTGACACATACTTTAAGAAAACACTTTGAAGAAATAAGCTCTAATCATAGCTGGAAAAACAAAAAGGACATGTCTTAAAGCTCAATTTCTACGCATTATGAGACACATGCAAATTCAACCACAAAGAGGTATCAGCTCAAACCACTCAGAATAACCATCAGCAAAAACTACAAAGAATAAATGCTGAAGGTGCTGGGAAGAAATACATACCCTCCACTTTAAGTGGGACGTAACCTGGAAAGAGCCACTAAGGAGAACAGAATAGAGGTGCCTTTAAAAGGTAAACATTGAGCTACCATATGATCCAGCAGACCTATTCCTGGACCTATAAACTAAGAAGACAAAATTGGAAGGACACAGGCACGCAAATCTGTATTGCATAGTATTACGATAGCCAACATATGGAAGTAACCAAAAAGTGCACCGACAGATGGGTGGACAAAGAAGAACTGCTACCTGTACAGATGGAATATGAGCTAGTGAAAAAATGAAACAATGCCATTTGCAGCACCGTAGATGAGTCTAGAAGTAATCACGCAACTTGGAGTAAGTGAGAAAGCGAAAGACACATATCCTATCATATCATATATAGGGGTTACCTAAAAAATGATACAAACAAAGATATTTCCACAGAGAAACACTATCATAGAATCAATATAAAAACGTATGGTTCACCAAATAGAAAGGTGTGAGGAATGGATACATTACCGTATTGAGGTTAACAGAGAGATACAAACACCTGTGAAATATGTAATCACCAAAGACCTACGCAATACCAAGAGAAGACTACTCAACATTGTGTCATAACCTACATGGGAAAAGGCTCCGAAGAAGAATAGATATATGTATATGTGTGAAAGAACCACATCTTGCACACCTAGAACAAACAAAACATTGTAATCAAGTTTGTTGTGATAAAAAATAAAAATTAAGTTAAAAATACCAACAAGAAGTAATGAGACATACATTAAAGGGCGTTTTCCTCTCACATGCCATTCTAATTTACAACCTAGAACACCACTTCCAGTAAGGCTCTGTTGACCTAGTAACCAGATTTGGAAAAGGAGAAATGCTGCCGCCATGTGGCCGATTCCCGCAAGAGCAGCTTCTAACCCACAGCTAATGGTCACTTACCATTCACAAGGACTCAGGGCTGTAAAGGACACCTGCCCTCAAAATTGTGCTGAGGTAGGGAATGGATAAAAAAAATTCAAAACAGGCAAAATTTTCAAGAAGATAGTATGAAGAGGTAAGTTTTACTCACTCTCTTTTTAAAGAAAGGAAAATGGATAAAAGCTCAGCCTCAGGAAGTATTAGTGTCATGCAATCTAATCTACAAAAAGTCTTCAACTCACACCAGTCGACTGACCATTGGCAAAAAGTCTACAAACAATAAATGCTGAAGAGGTTTTAGAGAACTGTGTACCCTCTAGCTGCTGGTGAGATGTAAAAGGCTTAAACGCTAATAATGAGAACAGGAAAGAGCTGCGTTTAAAAGGAAAAATTGAGGTACCAGTTAATCCAGCAGGCGCACCAATGGGCCTCTCACCTGAGAAGACCAGAATGAAGAAGACCCGGGCTGCAAAAGCTGCACTGCAGCCTTATTCACAATAGACAAGACAGTGAAGCAACCAAAATGTCCATCTACAGATGAAAGGAAAAAGAAGAAGTGGTCCATGTACACAATGAATACTAGCCATGGAAAACAATGAAACACTGCTCTTTGAGGCACCATAGATGATCTTGGAGATAATCACAGAACATGAGGTAAGTCGGAAAGCAAAAGTCCTATATCCTATGATATCACTTATAAGCGTTATCTAATAACTGACACAAATGAACATATTTCCACAGAGAAAGTCAATCACAGACTTATTAAAAAAGAACTATGCTTATCTAAAAGTAAAGGTGGGGGGAATGGATAAATGAAGATTAGCGTTACCATATGTATACAAATACATATTATATACATATATCAAAAAGACCGACCATATAGCAAGGAAGGATTACGGAACACTGTAATAATTTACAAAGGAAGAGGATCTCTACATAAATAGGTATGTAGAATATGTAGATGAACCAGAGTGTGTACACCTTGGACAAGCAACATTCTAACCATTACCCCAATTGAAAAAATTAAAACAACGAACTAGGAGTAATGAGACATAGACTTATGGGGGGTTTTCCTGGCACATTCCATTCAAATTTACAACCTAGACAAAAGACTTCCAGAATGGCTCTGCTGCCCTAGTACCCAGATTTGGGAATGGAGAAATGCTGCATCCTTGTGGCCGTTTCCCACAACAGCAGCTTTAAACCCACTGCAAAAAGTCACTAAATATTCACCAATTGCAGTTCTGTAAATGACACCTGCCCTCCAAAAAATACTGAGGTCGAAAATCGACCAAAAAATTCTAGAGTGCAACCTTCCAAAAAGAAAATTTGAAGAGGTATATTATACTCACACTTTTTTGCTTTTTTCTTTTAACAGAAAAGAAAAAGCCGTGGAAAAATGATGAATTGTAGGAATTTTTACAGACATGTAAACCCAAATTACAAAAACCTATCAGCTCACACCAGTCATAATGGCCATCAAAAAAAATTCGGCCAACAATAAATGCTGACGTGATTGTGGAGAAATGCGTACCCTTGATTCTAAGGGGGACGTGGTAAGAGCCACTAATGAAAGCACAATTGAGTTGCCTTGAGAAGGTAAACGTTGAGCTACCATACCAGTCAATCAATCATACCCACTGCTGGGTCTATCACCTGAGAAAATGAAAGTCAAAAATCACAGGCTGGCAATCCTGCACTCCAGCAATATTTACCATAGGCAACACTTGGAAGCAACGAAAATGTCCATCGACAGAGGAATGCACCAAGAAGAAGTGGTCCATGTACACAATGGAATATTAGCCATGGAAAACATTGAAGCACTGCTCTTTGAGGCACCATACTTGAGCCTGGAGATAATCACAAAACATGAAGTAGGTCGGAAAGCAAAACACCTATATCCTATATTATCACTTATGGCATTATCTAATAACTGACACTGATGAACATATTTCCAAAGAGAAAGACACTCACAGGCTTAGAAAACAAACTATGCTCATCTGAAAGGAAAGGAGGGGGAAATTGAGAAATGAACATTAGTGTTACTATACATATACAAATACATATTATATACATGTATCAAAAACACCGAACATATAGCAAGGGAGGTCGACGGAACACTGTAATATTTTACATGGGAAGAGGATCTGTACATTAATAGACATACATAATGTACAAATGAACCAGATTGTGTACACCTAGGACAAACAATATTCTAAACTTTACCCAGATTAAAAAAACTTTAAAAACCAAGAAGAAGAAATGAGACATAAACTTATGGGGATTTCTCCTGGCAATTTCCATTCTAATTTACAACCTAGGACAATGACTTCCAGAAAGGCTCTGCTGCCCTAGTACCCAGATTGGGGAATGGAGAAATGCTACCTCCTTGTGGCCGTTTCCCACAACAGCAGCTTTGAACCCACTGCAAAAGGTCACTAAATTTTCACCAACTTGCAGTTCTGTAAATGATACCTGCCCTCCAGAAAATTTCTGGGGTCAAAAATCGACCAAAAAATTCAAAAGAGGGCAAGCTTTGAAGAAGACAAGTTCAAGAGCTATATTGTACTCACGGGTTTTTCTTTTAAGAGAAAAGAAAAAGGGGTAGGAATATGACGAATTTAAAAAATTTTAATGACATGCATACCCATATTACAAAAACCTATCAGCTCACAGCAGTCAGAATGGCCATTAGGAAAAATGCTGCAAAAATTAAACCGTGAAGGGAGTGTGGAGAAATGCGTACCTTCGGTTGTAAGGGGGGGCAGGTAAAGAGCCACTAATGAAAACACAGTGTAGGTGCTTTGAAAAGGGAAACATTGAGCTACCAGTCAATCAATCACAACCACTGCTTGGCCTATCACCTGAGAAAATGAGAATCAAAAAGTCACAGGCTGGCAAACCTGTACGCCAGCAAGATTTACCATAGCCAGCACTTGGAAGCAATGAAAATGTCCATCAACCGAGGAATGCACCAAGAAGAATTGGTCCACGTACACAATGGAATATTACTCTAATAATAAATATAAATTCAATTTAAAAACAAACAAAAGCAAGGAGACATCAACATTTGTGGGTTTATCCGGGCACATTGCACTCTAATTTATAACCGAAGAACACCACTGGCCGGTAGGTCTGTTCTCCTAGTACCAGGAAGGGGACCGTAGAAAGGCTGCCACTATTTGGCCGATACCTGCAAAAGCAGGTTTAAAGCCTGAGCTAATGGTCATTTCATATGAACAAGTACTGCAGGGCTATAAATGAAACCTGCCCTCAAAATGTCTTGAGGGAGATAATGGCCAAAATATTTCAAATGGTGACACATACTTTAAGAAAACACTTTGAAGAAATAAGCTCTAATCACAGCTGGAAAAACAAAAAGGACATGTCTTAAAGCTCAATTTCTACGCATTATGAGACACATGCAAATTCAACCACAAAGAGGTATCAGCTCACACCACTCAGAATAACCATCAGCAAAAACTACAAAGAATAAATGCTGAAGGTGCTGGGAAGAAATACATACCCTCCACTTTAAGTGGGACGTAACCTGGAAAGAGCCACTAAGGAGAACAGAATAGAGGTGCCTTTAAAAGGTAAACATTGAGCTACCATATGATCCAGCAGACCTATTCCTGGACCTATAAACTAAGAAGACAAAATTGGAAGGACACAGGCACGCAAATCTGTATTGCATGGTATTACGATAGCCAACATATGGAAGTAACCAAAAAGTGCACCGACAGATGGGTGGACAAAGAAGAACTGCTATCTGTACAGATGGAATATGAGCTAGTGAAAAAATGAAACAATGCCATTTGCAGCACCATAGATGAGTCTAGAAGTAATCACGCAACTTGGAGTAAGTGAGAAAGCGAAAGACACATATCCTATCATATCACATATAGGGGTTACCTAAAAAATGATACAAACAAAGATATTTCCACAGAGAAACACTATCATAGATTCATTAAAAAAACTTATGGTTCACCAAATAGAAAGTTGTGAGGATTGGATACATTACCATATTGAGGTTAACAGAGACATACAAACACCTGTGAAATATGTAATCACCAAAGACCTACGCAATACCAAGAGAAGACTACTCAACATTGTGTCATAACCTACATGGGAAAAGGCTCCGAAGAAGAATAGATATATGTATATGTGTGAAAGAACCACATCTTGCACACCTAGAACAAAAAAATATTGTAATCAAGTTTGCTGTGATAAAAAATAAAAATTAAGTTAAAAATACCAACAAGAAGTAATGAGACATAAATTAAAGGGCGTTTTCCTCTCACATGCCATTCTAATTTACAAGCTAGAACACCACTTCCAGTAAGGCTCTGTTGCCCTAGTAACCAGATTTGGTAAAGGAGAAATGCTGCCGCCATGTGGCCGATTCCCGCAAGAGCAGCTTCTAACCCACAGCTAATGGTCACTTACCATTCACAAGATCTCAGGGCTGTAAAGGACACCTGCCCTCAAAATTGTGCTGAGGTAGGGAATGGATAAAAAAAATTCAAAACAGGCAAAATTTTCAAGAAGATAGTATGAAGAGGTAAGTTTTACTCACTCTCTTTTTAAAGAAAGGAAAATGGATAAAAGCTCAGCCTCAGGAAGTATTAGACTCATGCAATCTAATCTACAAAAACTTTTCAACTCACACCAGTCGACTGACCATTGGCAAAAAGTCTACAAACAATAAATGCTGAAGAGGTTTTAGAGAACTGTGTACCCTCTAGCTGCTGGTGAGATGTAAAATGGTTAAACACTAATAATGAGAAGAGAAAAGAGCTGCGTTTAAAAGGAAAAATTGAGGTACCAGTCAATCCAGCAGGCGCACCAATGGGCCTCTCACCTGAGAAGACCAGAATGAAGAAGACCCGGGCTGCAAAAGCTGCACTGCAGCCTTATTCACAATAGACAAGACAGTGAAGCAACCAAAATGTCCATCTACAGATGAAAGGATAAAGAAGAAGTGGTCCATGTACACAATGAATACTAGCCATGGAAAACAATGAAACACTGCTCTTTGAGGCACCATAGATGATCTTGGAGATAATCACAGAACATGAGGTAAGTCGGAAAGCAAAAGTCCTATATCCTATGATATCACTTATAGGCGTTATCTAATAACTGACACAAATGAACATATTTCCACAGAGAAAGTCAATCACAGACTTATTAAAAAAGAACTATGCTTATCTAAAAGTAAAGGTGGGGGGAATGGATAAATGAAGATTAGCGTTACCATATGTATACAAATACATATTATATACATATATCAAAAAGACCGACCATATAGCAAGGAAGGATTACGGAACACTGTAATAATTTACAAAGGAAGAGGATCTCTACATAAATAGGTATGTAGAATATGTAGATGAACCAGAGTGTGTACACCTTGGACAAGCAACATTCTAACCATTACCCCAATTGAAAAAATTAAAACAACGAACTAGGAGTAATGAGACATAGACTTATGGGGGGTTTTCCTGGCACATTCCATTCAAATTTACAACCTAGACAAACGACTTCCAGAATGGCTCTGCTGCCCTAGTACCCAGATTTGGGAATGGAGAAATGCTGCATCCTTGTGGCCGTTTCCCACAACAGCAGCTTTAAACCCACTGCAAAAAGTCACTAAATATTCACCAATTGCAGTTCTGTAAATGACACCTGCCCTCCAAAAAATACTGAGGTCGAAAATCGACCAAAAAATTCTAGAGTGCAACCTTCCAAAAAGAAAATTTGAAGAGGTATATTATACTCACACTTTTTTGCTTTTTTCTTTTAACAGAAAAGAAAAAGCCGTGGAAAAATGATGAATTGTAGGAATTTTTACAGACATGTAAATCCAAATTACAAAAACCTATCAGCTCACACCAGTCATAATGGCCATCAAAAAAAATTCGGCCAACAATAAATGCTGACGTGATTGTGGAGAAATGCGTACCCTTGATTCTAAGGGGGACGTGGTAAGAGCCACTAATGAAAGCACAATTGAGTTGCCTTGAGAAGGTAAACGTTGAGCTACCATACCAGTCAATCAATCATACCCACTGCTGGGTCTATCACCTGAGAAAATGAAAGTCAAAAATCACAGGCTGGCAATCCTGCACTCCAGCAATATTTACCATAGGCAACACTTGGAAGCAACGAAAATGTCCATCGACAGAGGAATGCACCAAGAAGAAGTGGTCCATGTACACAATGGAATATTAGCCATGGAAAACATTGAAGCACTGCTCTTTGAGGCACCATACTTGAGCCTGGAGATAATCACAAAACATGAAGTAGGTCGGAAAGCAAAACACCTATATCCTATATTATCACTTATGGCATTATCTAATAACTGACACAGATGAACATATTTCCAAAGAGAAAGACACTCACAGGCTTAGAAAACAAACTATGCTCATCTGAAAGGAAAGGAGGGGGAAATTGAGAAATGAACATTAGTGTTACTATACATATACAAATACATATTATATACATGTATCAAAAACACCGAACATATAGCAAGGGAGGTCGACGGAACACTGTAATATTTTACATGGGAAGAGGATCTGTACATTAATAGACATACATAATGTACAAATGAACCAGATTGTGTACACCTAGGACAAACAATATTCTAAACTTTACCCAGATTAAAAAAACTTTAAAAACCAAGAAGAAGAAATGAGACATAAACTTATGGGGATTTCTCCTGGCAATTTCCATTCTAATTTACAACCTAGGACAATGACTTCCAGAAAGGCTCTGCTGCCCTAGTACCCAGATTGGGGAATGGAGAAATGCTACCTCCTTTTGGCCGTTTCCCACAACAGCAGCTTTGAACCCACTGCAAAAGGTCACTAAATTTTCACCAACTTGCAGTTCTGTAAATGATACCTGCCCTCCAGAAAATTTCTGGGGTCAAAAATCGACCAAAAAATTCAAAAGAGGGCAAGCTTTGAAGAAGACAAGTTCAAGAGCTATATTGTACTCACGGGTTTTTCTTTTAAGAGAAAAGAAAAAGGGGTAGGAATATGACGAATTTAAAAAATTTTAATGACATGCATACCCATATTACAAAAACCTATCAGCTCACAGCAGTCAGAATGGCCATTAGGAAAAATGCTGCAAAAATTAAACCGTGAAGGGAGTGTGGAGAAATGCGTACCTTCGGTTGTAACGGGGGGCAGGTAAAGAGCCACTAATGAAAACACAGTGTAGGTGCTTTGAAAAGGGAAACATTGAGCTACCAGTCAATCAATCACAACCACTGCTTGGCCTATCACCTGAGAAAATGAGAATCAAAAAGTCACAGGCTGGCAAACCTGTACGCCAGCAAGATTTACCATAGCCAGCACTTGGAAGCAATGAAAATGTCCATCAACCGAGGAATGCACCAAGAAGAATTGGTCCACGTACACAATGGAATATTACTCTAATAATAAATATAAATTCAATTTAAAAACAAACAAAAGCAAGGAGACATCAACATTTGTGGGTTTATCCGGGCACATTGCACTCTAATTTATAACCGAAGAGCACCACTGGCCGGTAGGTCTGTTCTCCTAGTACCAGGAAGGGGACCGTAGAAAGGCTGCCACTATTTGGCCGATACCTGCAAAAGCAGGTTTAAAGCCTGAGCTAATGGTCATTTCATATGAACAAGTACTGCAGGGCTATAAATGAAACCTGCCCTCAAAATGTCTTGAGGGAGATAATGGCCAAAATATTTCAAATGGTGACACATACTTTAAGAAAACACTTTGAAGAAATAAGCTCTAATCACAGCTGGAAAAACAAAAAGGACATGTCTTAAAGCTCAATTTCTACGCATTATGAGACACATGCAAATTCAACCACAAAGAGGTATCAGCTCACACCACTCAGAATAACCATCAGCAAAAACTACAAAGAATAAATGCTGAAGGTGCTGGGAAGAAATACATACCCTCCACTTTAAGTGGGACGTAACCTGGAAAGAGCCACTAAGGAGAACAGAATAGAGGTGCCTTTAAAAGGTAAACATTGAGCTACCATATGATCCAGCAGACCTATTCCTGGACCTATAAACTAAGAAGACAAAATTGGAAGGACACAGGCACGCAACTCTGTATTGCATGGTATTACGATAGCCAACATATGGAAGTAACCAAAAAGTGCACCGACAGATGGGTGGACAAAGAAGAACTGCTATCTGTACAGATGGAATATGAGCTAGTGAAAAAATGAAACAATGCCATTTGCAGCACCATAGATGAGTCTAGAAGTAATCACGCAACTTGGAGTAAGTGAGAAAGCGAAAGACACATATCCTATCATATCACATATAGGGGTTACCTAAAAAATGATACAAACAAAGATATTTCCACAGAGAAACACTATCATAGATTCATTAAAAAAACTTATGGTTCACCAAATAGAAAGTTGTGAGGATTGGATACATTACCATATTGAGGTTAACAGAGAGATACAAACACATGTGAAATATGTAATCACCAAAGACCTACGCAATACCAAGAGAAGACTACTCAACATTGTGTCATAACCTACATGGGAAAAGGCTCCGAAGAAGAATAGATATATGTATATGTGTGAAAGAACCACATCTTGCACACCTAGAACAAAAAAATATTGTAATCAAGTTTGCTGTGATAAAAAATAAAAATTAAGTTAAAAATACCAACAAGAAGTAATGAGACATAAATTAAAGGGCGTTTGCCTCTCACATGCCATTCTAATTTACAAGCTAGAACACCACTTCCAGTAAGGCTCTGTTGCCCTAGTAACCAGATTTGGTAAAGGAGAAATGCTGCCGCCATGTGGCCGATTCCCGCAAGAGCAGCTTTTAACCCACAGCTAATGGTCACTTACCATTCACAAGATCTCAGGGCTGTAAAGGACACCTGCCCTCAAAATTGTGCTGAGGTAGGGAATGGATAAAAAAAATTCAAAACAGGCAAAATTTTCAAGAAGATAGTATGAAGAGGTAAGTTTTACTCACTCTCTTTTTAAAGAAAGGAAAATGGATAAAAGCTCAGCCTCAGGAAGTATTAGACTCATGCAATCTAATCTACAAAAACTTTTCAACTCACACCAGTCGACTGACCATTGGCAAAAAGTCTACAAACAATAAATGCTGAAGAGGTTTTAGAGAACTGTGTACCCTCTAGCTGCTGGTGAGATGTAAAAGGGTTAAACACTAATAATGAGAAGAGGAAAGAGCTGCGTTTTAAAGGAAAAATTGAGGTACCAGTCAATCCAGCAGGCGCACCAATGGGCCTCTCACCTGAGAAGACCAGAATGAAGAAGACCCGGGCTGCAAAAGCTGCACTGCAGCCTTATTCACAATAGACAAGACAGTGAAGCAACCAAAATGTCCATCTACAGATGAAAGGATAAAGAAGAAGTGGTCCATGTACACAATGAATACTAGCCATGGAAAACAATGAAACACTGCTCTTTGAGGCACCATAGATGATCTTGGAGATAATCACAGAACATGAGGTAAGTCGGAAAGCAAAAGTCCTATATCCTATGATATCACTTATAGGCGTTATCTAATAACTGACACAAATGAACACATTTCCACAGAGAAAGTCAATCACAGACTTATTAAAAAAGAACTATGCTTATCTAAAAGTAAAGGTGGGGGGAATGGATAAATGAAGATTAGCGTTACCATATGTATACAAATACATATTATATACATATATCAAAAAGACCGACCATATAGCAAGGAAGGATTACGGAACACTGTAATAATTTACAAAGGAAGAGGATCTCTACATAAATAGGTATGTAGAATATGTAGATGAACCAGAGTGTGTACACCTTGGACAAGCAACATTCTAACCATTACCCCAATTGAAAAAATTAAAACAACGAACTAGGAGTAATGAGACATAGACTTATGGGGGGTTTTCCTGGCACATTCCATTCAAATTTACAACCTAGACAAACGACTTCCAGAATGGCTCTGCTGCCCTAGTACCCAGATTTGGGAATGGAGAAATGCTGCATCCTTGTGGCCGTTTCCCACAACAGCAGCTTTAAACCCACTGCAAAAAGTCACTAAATATTCACCAATTGCAGTTCTGTAAATGACACCTGCCCTCCAAAAAATACTGAGGTCGAAAATCGACCAAAAAATTCTAGAGTGCAACCTTCCAAAAAGAAAATTTGAAGAGGTATATTATACTCACACTTTTTTGCTTTTTTCTTTTAACAGAAAAGAAAAAGCCGTGGAAAAATGATGAATTGTAGGAATTTTTACAGACATGTAAACCCAAATTACAAAAACCTATCAGCTCACACCAGTCATAATGGCCATCAAAAAAAATTCGGCCAACAATAAATGCTGACGTGATTGTGGAGAAATGCGTACCCTTGATTCTAAGGGGGACGTGGTAAGAGCCACTAATGAAAGCACAATTGAGTTGCCTTGAGAAGGTAAACGTTGAGCTACCATACCAGTCAATCAATCATACCCACTGCTGGGTCTATCACCTGAGAAAATGAAAGTAAAAAATCACAGGCTGGCAATCCTGCACTCCAGCAATATTTACCATAGGCAACACTTGGAAGCAACGAAAATGTCCATCGACAGAGGAATGCACCAAGAAGAAGTGGTCCATGTACACAATGGAATATTAGCCATGGAAAACATTGAAGCACTGCTCTTTGAGGCACCATACTTGAGCCTGGAGATAATCACAAAACATGAAGTAGGTCGGAAAGCAAAACACCTATATCCTATATTATCACTTATGGCATTATCTAATAACTGACACTGATGAACATATTTCCAAAGAGAAAGACACTCACAGGCTTAGAAAACAAACTATGCTCATCTGAAAGGAAAGGAGGGGGAAATTGAGAAATGAACATTAGTGTTACTATACATATACAAATACATATTATATACATGTATCAAAAACACCGAACATATAGCAAGGGAGGTCGACGGAACACTGTAATATTTTACATGGGAAGAGGATCTGTACATTAATAGACATACATAATGTACAAATGAACCAGATTGTGTACACCTAGGACAAACAATATTCTAAACTTTACCCAGATTAAAAAAACTTTAAAAACCAAGAAGAAGAAATGAGACATAAACTTATGGGGATTTCTCCTGGCAATTTCCATTCTAATTTACAACCTAGGACAATGACTTCCAGAAAGGCTCTGCTGCCCTAGTACCCAGATTGGGGAATGGAGAAATGCTACCTCCTTGTGGCCGTTTCCCACAACAGCAGCTTTGAACCCACTGCAAAAGGTCACTAAATTTTCACCAACTTGCAGTTCTGTAAATGATACCTGCCCTCCAGAAAATTTCTGGGGTCAAAAATCGACCAAAAAATTCAAAAGAGGGCAAGCTTTGAAGAAGACAAGTTCAAGAGCTATATTGTACTCACGGGTTTTTCTTTTAAGAGAAAAGAAAAAGGGGTAGGAATATGACGAATTTAAAAAATTTTAATGACATGCATACCCATATTACAAAAACCTATCAGCTCACAGCAGTCAGAATGGCCATTAGGAAAAATGCTGCAAAAATTAAACCGTGAAGGGAGTGTGGAGAAATGCGTACCTTCGGTTGTAAGGGGGGGCAGGTAAAGAGCCACTAATGAAAACACAGTGTAGGTGCTTTGAAAAGGGAAACATTGAGCTACCAGTCAATCAATCACAACCACTGCTTGGCCTATCACCTGAGAAAATGAGAATCAAAAAGTCACAGGCTGGCAAACCTGTACGCCAGCAAGATTTACCATAGCCAGCACTTGGAAGCAATGAAAATGTCCATCAACCGAGGAATGCACCAAGAAGAATTGGTCCACGTACACAATGGAATATTACTCTAATAATAAATATAAATTCAATTTAAAAACAAACAAAAGCAAGGAGACATCAACATTTGTGGGTTTATCCGGGCACATTGCACTCTAATTTATAACCGAAGAACACCACTGGCCGGTAGGTCTGTTCTCCTAGTACCAGGAAGGGGACCGTAGAAAGGCTGCCACTATTTGGCCGATACCTGCAAAAGCAGGTTTAAAGCCTGAGCTAATGGTCATTTCATATGAACAAGTACTGCAGGGCTATAAATGAAACCTGCCCTCAAAATGTCTTGAGGGAGATAATGGCCAAAATATTTCAAATGGTGACACATACTTTAAGAAAACACTTTGAAGAAATAAGCTCTAATCACAGCTGGAAAAACAAAAAGGACATGTCTTAAAGCTCAATTTCTACGCATTATGAGACACATGCAAATTCAACCACAAAGAGGTATCAGCTCACACCACTCAGAATAACCATCAGCAAAAACTACAAAGAATAAATGCTGAAGGTGCTGGGAAGAAATACATACCCTCCACTTTAAGTGGGACGTAACCTGGAAAGAGCCACTAAGGAGAACAGAATAGAGGTGCCTTTAAAAGGTAAACATTGAGCTACCATATGATCCAGCAGACCTATTCCTGGACCTATAAACTAAGAAGACAAAATTGGAAGGACACAGGCACGCAACTCTGTATTGCATGGTATTACGATAGCCAACATATGGAAGTAACCAAAAAGTGCACCGACAGATGGGTGGACAAAGAAGAACTGCTATCTGTACAGATGGAATATGAGCTAGTGAAAAAATGAAACAATGCCATTTGCAGCACCATAGATGAGTCTAGAAGTAATCACGCAACTTGGAGTAAGTGAGAAAGCGAAAGACACATATCCTATCATATCACATATAGGGGTTACCTAAAAAATGATACAAACAAAGATATTTCCACAGAGAAACACTATCATAGATTCATTAAAAAAACTTATGGTTCACCAAATAGAAAGTTGTGAGGATTGGATACATTACCATATTGAGGTTAACAGAGACATACAAACACCTGTGAAATATGTAATCACCAAAGACCTACGCAATACCAAGAGAAGACTACTCAACATTGTGTCATAACCTACATGGGAAAAGGCTCCGAAGAAGAATAGATATATGTATATGTGTGAAAGAACCACATCTTGCACACCTAGAACAAAAAAATATTGTAATCAAGTTTGCTGTGATAAAAAATAAAAATTAAGTTAAAAATACCAACAAGAAGTAATGAGACATAAATTAAAGGGCGTTTTCCTCTCACATGCCATTCTAATTTACAAGCTAGAACACCACTTCCAGTAAGGCTCTGTTGCCCTAGTAACCAGATTTGGTAAAGGAGAAATGCTGCCGCCATGTGGCCGATTCCCGCAAGAGCAGCTTTTAACCCACAGCTAATGGTCACTTACCATTCACAAGATCTCAGGGCTGTAAAGGACACCTGCCCTCAAAATTGTGCTGAGGTAGGGAATGGATAAAAAAAATTCAAAACAGGCAAAATTTTCAAGAAGATAGTATGAAGAGGTAAGTTTTACTCACTCTCTTTTTAAAGAAAGGAAAATGGATAAAAGCTCAGCCTCAGGAAGTATTAGACTCATGCAATCTAATCTACAAAAACTTTTCAACTCACACCAGTCGACTGACCATTGGCAAAAAGTCTACAAACAATAAATGCTGAAGAGGTTTTAGAGAACTGTGTACCCTCTAGCTGCTGGTGAGATGTAAAATGGTTAAACACTAATAATGAGAAGAGAAAAGAGCTGCGTTTAAAAGGAAAAATTGAGGTACCAGTCAATCCAGCAGGCGCACCAATGGGCCTCTCACCTGAGAAGACCAGAATGAAGAAGACCCGGGCTGCAAAAGCTGCACTGCAGCCTTATTCACAATAGACAAGACAGTGAAGCAACCAAAATGTCCATCTACAGATGAAAGGATAAAGAAGAAGTGGTCCATGTACACAATGAATACTAGCCATGGAAAACAATGAAACACTGCTCTTTGAGGCACCATAGATGATCTTGGAGATAATCACAGAACATGAGGTAAGTCGGAAAGCAAAAGTCCTATATCCTATGATATCACTTATAGGCGTTATCTAATAACTGACACAAATGAACACATTTCCACAGAGAAAGTCAATCACAGACTTATTAAAAAAGAACTATGCTTATCTAAAAGTAAAGGTGGGGGGAATGGATAAATGAAGATTAGCGTTACCATATGTATACAAATACATATTATATACATATATCAAAAAGACCGACCATATAGCAAGGAAGGATTACGGAACACTGTAATAATTTACAAAGGAAGAGGATCTCTACATAAATAGGTATGTAGAATATGTAGATGAACCAGAGTGTGTACACCTTGGACAAGCAACATTCTAACCATTACCCCAATTGAAAAAATTAAAACAACGAACTAGGAGTAATGAGACATAGACTTATGGGGGGTTTTCCTGGCACATTCCATTCAAATTTACAACCTAGACAAACGACTTCCAGAATGGCTCTGCTGCCCTAGTACCCAGATTTGGGAATGGAGAAATGCTGCATCCTTGTGGCCGTTTCCCACAACAGCAGCTTTAAACCCACTGCAAAAAGTCACTAAATATTCACCAATTGCAGTTCTGTAAATGACACCTGCCCTCCAAAAAATACTGAGGTCGAAAATCGACCAAAAAATTCTAGAGTGCAACCTTCCAAAAAGAAAATTTGAAGAGGTATATTATACTCACACTTTTTTGCTTTTTTCTTTTAACAGAAAAGAAAAAGCCGTGGAAAAATGATGAATTGTAGGAATTTTTACAGACATGTAAACCCAAATTACAAAAACCTATCAGCTCACACCAGTCATAATGGCCATCAAAAAAAATTCGGCCAACAATAAATGCTGACGTGATTGTGGAGAAATGCGTACCCTTGATTCTAAGGGGGACGTGGTAAGAGCCACTAATGAAAGCACAATTGAGTTGCCTTGAGAAGGTAAACGTTGAGCTACCATACCAGTCAATCAATCATACCCACTGCTGGGTCTATCACCTGAGAAAATGAAAGTCAAAAATCACAGGCTGGCAATCCTGCACTCCAGCAATATTTACCATAGGCAACACTTGGAAGCAACGAAAATGTCCATCGACAGAGGAATGCACCAAGAAGAAGTGGTCCATGTACACAATGGAATATTAGCCATGGAAAACATTGAAGCACTGCTCTTTGAGGCACCATACTTGAGCCTGGAGATAATCACAAAACATGAAGTAGGTCGGAAAGCAAAACACCTATATCCTATATTATCACTTATGGCATTATCTAATAACTGACACTGATGAACATATTTCCAAAGAGAAAGACACTCACAGGCTTAGAAAACAAACTATGCTCATCTGAAAGGAAAGGAGGGGGAAATTGAGAAATGAACATTAGTGTTACTATACATATACAAATACATATTATATACATGTATCAAAAACACCGAACATATAGCAAGGGAGGTCGACGGAACACTGTAATATTTTACATGGGAAGAGGATCTGTACATTAATAGACATACATAATGTACAAATGAACCAGATTGTGTACACCTAGGACAAACAATATTCTAAACTTTACCCAGATTAAAAAAACTTTAAAAACCAAGAAGAAGAAATGAGACATAAACTTATGGGGATTTCTCCTGGCAATTTCCATTCTAATTTACAACCTAGGACAATGACTTCCAGAAAGGCTCTGCTGCCCTAGTACCCAGATTGGGGAATGGAGAAATGCTACCTCCTTGTGGCCGTTTCCCACAACAGCAGCTTTGAACCCACTGCAAAAGGTCACTAAATTTTCACCAACTTGCAGTTCTGTAAATGATACCTGCCCTCCAGAAAATTTCTGGGGTCAAAAATCGACCAAAAAATTCAAAAGAGGGCAAGCTTTGAAGAAGACAAGTTCAAGAGCTATATTGTACTCACGGGTTTTTCTTTTAAGAGAAAAGAAAAAGGGGTAGGAATATGACGAATTTAAAAAATTTTAATGACATGCATACCCATATTACAAAAACCTATCAGCTCACAGCAGTCAGAATGGCCATTAGGAAAAATGCTGCAAAAATTAAACCGTGAAGGGAGTGTGGAGAAATGCGTACCTTCGGTTGTAAGGGGGGGCAGGTAAAGAGCCACTAATGAAAACACAGTGTAGGTGCTTTGAAAAGGGAAACATTGAGCTACCAGTCAATCAATCACAACCACTGCTTGGCCTATCACCTGAGAAAATGAGAATCAAAAAGTCACAGGCTGGCAAACCTGTACGCCAGCAAGATTTACCATAGCCAGCACTTGGAAGCAATGAAAATGTCCATCAACCGAGGAATGCACCAAGAAGAATTGGTCCACGTACACAATGGAATATTACTCTAATAATAAATATAAATTCAATTTAAAAACAAACAAAAGCAAGGAGACATCAACATTTGTGGGTTTATCCGGGCACATTGCACTCTAATTTATAACCGAAGAACACCACTGGCCGGTAGGTCTGTTCTCCTAGTACCAGGAAGGGGACCGTAGAAAGGCTGCCACTATTTGGCCGATACCTGCAAAAGCAGGTTTAAAGCCTGAGCTAATGGTCATTTCATATGAACAAGTACTGCAGGGCTATAAATGAAACCTGCCCTCAAAATGTCTTGAGGGAGATAATGGCCAAAATATTTCAAATGGTGACACATACTTTAAGAAAACACTTTGAAGAAATAAGCTCTAATCACAGCTGGAAAAACAAAAAGGACATGTCTTAAAGCTCAATTTCTACGCATTATGAGACACATGCAAATTCAACCACAAAGAGGTATCAGCTCACACCACTCAGAATAACCATCAGCAAAAACTACAAAGAATAAATGCTGAAGGTGCTGGGAAGAAATACATACCCTCCACTTTAAGTGGGACGTAACCTGGAAAGAGCCACTAAGGAGAACAGAATAGAGGTGCCTTTAAAAGGTAAACATTGAGCTACCATATGATCCAGCAGACCTATTCCTGGACCTATAAACTAAGAAGACAAAATTGGAAGGACACAGGCACGCAAATCTGTATTGCATGGTATTACGATAGCCAACATATGGAAGTAACCAAAAAGTGCACCGACAGATGGGTGGACAAAGAAGAACTGCTATCTGTACAGATGGAATATGAGCTAGTGAAAAAATGAAACAATGCCATTTGCAGCACCATAGATGAGTCTAGAAGTAATCACGCAACTTGGAGTAAGTGAGAAAGCGAAAGACACATATCCTATCATATCACATATAGGGGTTACCTAAAAAATGATACAAACAAAGATATTTCCACAGAGAAACACTATCATAGATTCATTAAAAAAACTTATGGTTCACCAAATAGAAAGTTGTGAGGATTGGATACATTACCATATTGAGGTTAACAGAGACATACAAACACCTGTGAAATATGTAATCACCAAAGACCTACGCAATACCAAGAGAAGACTACTCAACATTGTGTCATAACCTACATGGGAAAAGGCTCCGAAGAAGAATAGATATATGTATATGTGTGAAAGAACCACATCTTGCACACCTAGAACAAAAAAATATTGTAATCAAGTTTGCTGTGATAAAAAATAAAAATTAAGTTAAAAATACCAACAAGAAGTAATGAGACATAAATTAAAGGGCGTTTGCCTCTCACATGCCATTCTAATTTACAAGCTAGAACACCACTTCCAGTAAGGCTCTGTTGCCCTAGTAACCAGATTTGGTAAAGGAGAAATGCTGCCGCCATGTGGCCGATTCCCGCAAGAGCAGCTTTTAACCCACAGCTAATGGTCACTTACCATTCACAAGATCTCAGGGCTGTAAAGGACACCTGCCCTCAAAATTGTGCTGAGGTAGGGAATGGATAAAAAAAATTCAAAACAGGCAAAATTTTCAAGAAGATAGTATGAAGAGGTAAGTTTTACTCACTCTCTTTTTAAAGAAAGGAAAATGGATAAAAGCTCAGCCTCAGGAAGTATTAGACTCATGCAATCTAATCTACAAAAACTTTTCAACTCACACCAGTCGACTGACCATTGGCAAAAAGTCTACAAACAATAAATGCTGAAGAGGTTTTAGAGAACTGTGTACCCTCTAGCTGCTGGTGAGATGTAAAAGGGTTAAACACTAATAATGAGAAGAGGAAAGAGCTGCGTTTTAAAGGAAAAATTGAGGTACCAGTCAATCCAGCAGGCGCACCAATGGGCCTCTCACCTGAGAAGACCAGAATGAAGAAGACCCGGGCTGGAAAAGCTGCACTGCAGCCTTATTCACAATAGACAAGACAGTGAAGCAACCAAAATGTCCATCTACAGATTAAAGGATAAAGAAGAAGTGGTCCATGTACACAATGAATACTAGCCATGGAAAACAATGAAACACTGCTCTTTGAGGCACCATAGATGATCTTGGAGATAATCACAGAACATGAGGTAAGTCGGAAAGCAAAAGTCCTATATCCTATGATATCACTTATAGGCGTTATCTAATAACTGACACAAATGAACACATTTCCACAGAGAAAGTCAATCACAGACTTATTAAAAAAGAACTATGCTTATCTAAAAGTAAAGGTGGGGGGAATGGATAAATGAAGATTAGCGTTACCATATGTATACAAATACATATTATATACATATATCAAAAAGACCGACCATATAGCAAGGAAGGATTACGGAACACTGTAATAATTTACAAAGGAAGAGGATCTCTACATAAATAGGTATGTAGAATATGTAGATGAACCAGAGTGTGTACACCTTGGACAAGCAACATTCTAACCATTACCCCAATTGAAAAAATTAAAACAACGAACTAGGAGTAATGAGACATAGACTTATGGGGGGTTTTCCTGGCACATTCCATTCAAATTTACAACCTAGACAAACGACTTCCAGAATGGCTCTGCTGCCCTAGTACCCAGATTTGGGAATGGAGAAATGCTGCATCCTTGTGGCCGTTTCCCACAACAGCAGCTTTAAACCCACTGCAAAAAGTCACTAAATATTCACCAATTGCAGTTCTGTAAATGACACCTGCCCTCCAAAAAATACTGAGGTCGAAAATCGACCAAAAAATTCTAGAGTGCAACCTTCCAAAAAGAAAATTTGAAGAGGTATATTATACTCACACTTTTTTGCTTTTTTCTTTTAACAGAAAAGAAAAAGCCGTGGAAAAATGATGAATTGTAGGAATTTTTACAGACATGTAAATCCAAATTACAAAAACCTATCAGCTCACACCAGTCATAATGGCCATCAAAAAAAATTCGGCCAACAATAAATGCTGACGTGATTGTGGAGAAATGCGTACCCTTGATTCTAAGGGGGACGTGGTAAGAGCCACTAATGAAAGCACAATTGAGTTGCCTTGAGAAGGTAAACGTTGAGCTACCACACCAGTCAATCAATCATACCCACTGCTGGGTCTATCACCTGAGAAAATGAAAGTCAAAAATCACAGGCTGGCAATCCTGCACTCCAGCAATATTTACCATAGGCAACACTTGGAAGCAACGAAAATGTCCATCGACAGAGGAATGCACCAAGAAGAAGTGGTCCATGTACACAATGGAATATTAGCCATGGAAAACATTGAAGCACTGCTCTTTGAGGCACCATACTTGAGCCTGGAGATAATCACAAAACATGAAGTAGGTCGGAAAGCAAAACACCTATATCCTATATTATCACTTATGGCATTATCTAATAACTGACACAGATGAACATATTTCCAAAGAGAAAGACACTCACAGGCTTAGAAAACAAACTATGCTCATCTGAAAGGAAAGGAGGGGGAAATTGAGAAATGAACATTAGTGTTACTATACATATACAAATACATATTATATACATGTATCAAAAACACCGAACATATAGCAAGGGAGGTCGACGGAACACTGTAATATTTTACATGGGAAGAGGATCTGTACATTAATAGACATACATAATGTACAAATGAACCAGATTGTGTACACCTAGGACAAACAATATTCTAAACTTTACCCAGATTAAAAAAACTTTAAAAACCAAGAAGAAGAAATGAGACATAAACTTATGGGGATTTCTCCTGGCAATTTCCATTCTAATTTACAACCTAGGACAATGACTTCCAGAAAGGCTCTGCTGCCCTAGTACCCAGATTGGGGAATGGAGAAATGCTACCTCCTTGTGGCCGTTTCCCACAACAGCAGCTTTGAACCCACTGCAAAAGGTCACTAAATTTTCACCAACTTGCAGTTCTGTAAATGATACCTGCCCTCCAGAAAATTTCTGGGGTCAAAAATCGACCAAAAAATTCAAAAGAGGGCAAGCTTTGAAGAAGACAAGTTCAAGAGCTATATTGTACTCACGGGTTTTTCTTTTAAGAGAAAAGAAAAAGGGGTAGGAATATGACGAATTTAAAAAATTTTAATGACATGCATACCCATATTACAAAAACCTATCAGCTCACAGCAGTCAGAATGGCCATTAGGAAAAATGCTGCAAAAATTAAACCGTGAAGGGAGTGTGGAGAAATGCGTACCTTCGGTTGTAAGGGGGGGCAGGTAAAGAGCCACTAATGAAAACACAGTGTAGGTGCTTTGAAAAGGGAAACATTGAGCTACCAGTCAATCAATCACAACCACTGCTTGGCCTATCACCTGAGAAAATGAGAATCAAAAAGTCACAGGCTGGCAAACCTGTACGCCAGCAAGATTTACCATAGCCAGCACTTGGAAGCAATGAAAATGTCCATCAACCGAGGAATGCACCAAGAAGAATTGGTCCACGTACACAATGGAATATTACTCTAATAATAAATATAAATTCAATTTAAAAACAAACAAAAGCAAGGAGACATCAACATTTGTGGGTTTATCCGGGCACATTGCACTCTAATTTATAACCGAAGAGCACCACTGGCCGGTAGGTCTGTTCTCCTAGTACCAGGAAGGGGACCGTAGAAAGGCTGCCACTATTTGGCCGATACCTGCAAAAGCAGGTTTAAAGCCTGAGCTAATGGTCATTTCATATGAACAAGTACTGCAGGGCTATAAATGAAACCTGCCCTCAAAATGTCTTGAGGGAGATAATGGCCAAAATATTTCAAATGGTGACACATACTTTAAGAAAACACTTTGAAGAAATAAGCTCTAATCACAGCTGGAAAAACAAAAAGGACATGTCTTAAAGCTCAATTTCTACGCATTATGAGACACATGCAAATTCAACCACAAAGAGGTATCAGCTCACACCACTCAGAATAACCATCAGCAAAAACTACAAAGAATAAATGCTGAAGGTGCTGGGAAGAAATACATACCCTCCACTTTAAGTGGGACGTAACCTGGAAAGAGCCACTAAGGAGAACAGAATAGAGGTGCCTTTAAAAGGTAAACATTGAGCTACCATATGATCCAGCAGACCTATTCCTGGACCTATAAACTAAGAAGACAAAATTGGAAGGACACAGGCACGCAAATCTGTATTGCATGGTATTACGATAGCCAACATATGGAAGTAACCAAAAAGTGCACCGACAGATGGGTGGACAAAGAAGAACTGCTATCTGTACAGATGGAATATGAGCTAGTGAAAAAATGAAACAATGCCATTTGCAGCACCATAGATGAGTCTAGAAGTAATCACGCAACTTGGAGTAAGTGAGAAAGCGAAAGACACATATCCTATCATATCACATATAGGGGTTACCTAAAAAATGATACAAACAAAGATATTTCCACAGAGAAACACTATCATAGATTCATTAAAAAAACTTATGGTTCACCAAATAGAAAGTTGTGAGGATTGGATACATTACCATATTGAGGTTAACAGAGAGATACAAACACCTGTGAAATATGTAATCACCAAAGACCTACGCAATACCAAGAGAAGACTACTCAACATTGTGTCATAACCTACATGGGAAAAGGCTCCGAAGAAGAATAGATATATGTATATGTGTGAAAGAACCACATCTTGCACACCTAGAACAAAAAAATATTGTAATCAAGTTTGCTGTGATAAAAAATAAAAATTAAGTTAAAAATACCAACAAGAAGTAATGAGACATAAATTAAAGGGCGTTTGCCTCTCACATGCCATTCTAATTTACAAGCTAGAACACCACTTCCAGTAAGGCTCTGTTGCCCTAGTAACCAGATTTGGTAAAGGAGAAATGCTGCCGCCATGTGGCCGATTCCCGCAAGAGCAGCTTTTAACCCACAGCTAATGGTCACTTACCATTCACAAGATCTCAGGGCTGTAAAGGACACCTGCCCTCAAAATTGTGCTGAGGTAGGGAATGGATAAAAAAAATTCAAAACAGGCAAAATTTTCAAGAAGATAGTATGAAGAGGTAAGTTTTACTCACTCTCTTTTTAAAGAAAGGAAAATGGATAAAAGCTCAGCCTCAGGAAGTATTAGACTCATGCAATCTAATCTACAAAAACTTTTCAACTCACACCAGTCGACTGACCATTGGCAAAAAGTCTACAAACAATAAATGCTGAAGAGGTTTTAGAGAACTGTGTACCCTCTAGCTGCTGGTGAGATGTAAAAGGGTTAAACACTAATAATGAGAAGAGGAAAGAGCTGCGTTTTAAAGGAAAAATTGAGGTACCAGTCAATCCAGCAGGCGCACCAATGGGCCTCTCACCTGAGAAGACCAGAATGAAGAAGACCCGGGCTGCAAAAGCTGCACTGCAGCCTTATTCACAATAGACAAGACAGTGAAGCAACCAAAATGTCCATCTACAGATTAAAGGATAAAGAAGAAGTGGTCCATGTACACAATGAATACTAGCCATGGAAAACAATGAAACACTGCTCTTTGAGGCACCATAGATGATCTTGGAGATAATCACAGAACATGAGGTAAGTCGGAAAGCAAAAGTCCTATATCCTATGATATCACTTATAGGCGTTATCTAATAACTGACACAAATGAACATATTTCCACAGAGAAAGTCAATCACAGACTTATTAAAAAAGAACTATGCTTATCTAAAAGTAAAGGTGGGGGGAATGGATAAATGAAGATTAGCGTTACCATATGTATACAAATACATATTATATACATATATCAAAAAGACCGACCATATAGCAAGGAAGGATTACGGAACACTGTAATAATTTACAAAGGAAGAGGATCTCTACATAAATAGGTATGTAGAATATGTAGATGAACCAGAGTGTGTACACCTTGGACAAGCAACATTCTAACCATTACCCCAATTGAAAAAATTAAAACAACGAACTAGGAGTAATGAGACATAGACTTATGGGGGGTTTTCCTGGCACATTCCATTCAAATTTACAACCTAGACAAACGACTTCCAGAATGGCTCTGCTGCCCTAGTACCCAGATTTGGGAATGGAGAAATGCTGCATCCTTGTGGCCGTTTCCCACAACAGCAGCTTTAAACCCACTGCAAAAAGTCACTAAATATTCACCAATTGCAGTTCTGTAAATGACACCTGCCCTCCAAAAAATACTGAGGTCGAAAATCGACCAAAAAATTCTAGAGTGCAACCTTCCAAAAAGAAAATTTGAAGAGGTATATTATACTCACACTTTTTTGCTTTTTTCTTTTAACAGAAAAGAAAAAGCCGTGGAAAAATGATGAATTGTAGGAATTTTTACAGACATGTAAACCCAAATTACAAAAACCTATCAGCTCACACCAGTCATAATGGCCATCAAAAAAAATTCGGCCAACAATAAATGCTGACGTGATTGTGGAGAAATGCGTACCCTTGATTCTAAGGGGGACGTGGTAAGAGCCACTAATGAAAGCACAATTGAGTTGCCTTGAGAAGGTAAACGTTGAGCTACCATACCAGTCAATCAATCATACCCACTGCTGGGTCTATCACCTGAGAAAATGAAAGTCAAAAATCACAGGCTGGCAATCCTGCACTCCAGCAATATTTACCATAGGCAACACTTGGAAGCAACGAAAATGTCCATCGACAGAGGAATGCACCAAGAAGAAGTGGTCCATGTACACAATGGAATATTAGCCATGGAAAACATTGAAGCACTGCTCTTTGAGGCACCATACTTGAGCCTGGAGATAATCACAAAACATGAAGTAGGTCGGAAAGCAAAACACCTATATCCTATATTATCACTTATGGCATTATCTAATAACTGACACTGATGAACATATTTCCAAAGAGAAAGACACTCACAGGCTTAGAAAACAAACTATGCTCATCGAAAAGGAAAGGAGGGGGAAATTGAGAAATGAACATTAGTGTTACTATACATATACAAATACATATTATATACATGTATCAAAAACACCGAACATATAGCAAGGGAGGTCGACGGAACACTGTAATATTTTACATGGGAAGAGGATCTGTACATTAATAGACATACATAATGTACAAATGAACCAGATTGTGTACACCTAGGACAAACAATATTCTAAACTTTACCCAGATTAAAAAAACTTTAAAAACCAAGAAGAAGAAATGAGACATAAACTTATGGGGATTTCTCCTGGCAATTTCCATTCTAATTTACAACCTAGGACAATGACTTCCAGATAGGCTCTGCTGCCCTAGTACCCAGATTGGGGAATGGAGAAATGCTACCTCCTTGTGGCCGTTTCCCACAACAGCAGCTTTGAACCCACTGCAAAAGGTCACTAAATTTTCACCAACTTGCAGTTCTGTAAATGATACCTGCCCTCCAGAAAATTTCTGGGGTCAAAAATCGACCAAAAAATTCAAAAGAGGGCAAGCTTTGAAGAAGACAAGTTCAAGAGCTATATTGTACTCACGGGTTTTTCTTTTAAGAGAAAAGAAAAAGGGGTAGGAATATGACGAATTTAAAAAATTTTAAAGACATGCATACCCATATTACAAAAACCTATCAGCTCACAGCAGTCAGAATGGCCATTAGGAAAAATGCTGCAAAAATTAAACCGTGAAGGGAGTGTGGAGAAATGCGTACCTTCGGTTGTAAGGGGGGGCAGGTAAAGAGCCACTAATGAAAACACAGTGTAGGTGCTTTGAAAAGGGAAACATTGAGCTACCAGTCAATCAAACACAACCACTGCTTGGCCTATCACCTGAGAAAATGAGAATCAAAAAGTCACAGGCTGGCAAACCTGTACGCCAGCAAGATTTACCATAGCCAGCACTTGGAAGCAATGAAAATGTCCATCAACCGAGGAATGCACCAAGAAGAATTGGTCCACGTACACAATGGAATATTACTCTAATAATAAATATAAATTCAATTTAAAAACAAACAAAAGCAAGGAGACATCAACATTTGTGGGTTTATCCGGGCACATTGCACTCTAATTTATAACCGAAGAACACCACTGGCCGGTAGGTCTGTTCTCCTAGTACCAGGAAGGGGACCGTAGAAAGGCTGCCACTATTTGGCCGATACCTGCAAAAGCAGGTTTAAAGCCTGAGCTAATGGTCATTTCATATGAACAAGTACTGCAGGGCTATAAATGAAACCTGCCCTCAAAATGTCTTGAGGGAGATAATGGCCAAAATATTTCAAATGGTGACACATACTTTAAGAAAACACTTTGAAGAAATAAGCTCTAATCACAGCTGGAAAAACAAAAAGGACATGTCTTAAAGCTCAATTTCTACGCATTATGAGACACATGCAAATTCAACCACAAAGAGGTATCAGCTCACACCACTCAGAATAACCATCAGCAAAAACTACAAAGAATAAATGCTGAAGGTGCTGGGAAGAAATACATACCCTCCACTTTAAGTGGGACGTAACCTGGAAAGAGCCACTAAGGAGAACAGAATAGAGGTGCCTTTAAAAGGTAAACATTGAGCTACCATATGATCCAGCAGACCTATTCCTGGACCTATAAACTAAGAAGACAAAATTGGAAGGACACAGGCACGCAAATCTGTATTGCATGGTATTACGATAGCCAACATATGGAAGTAACCAAAAAGTGCACCGACAGATGGGTGGACAAAGAAGAACTGCTATCTGTACAGATGGAATATGAGCTAGTGAAAAAATGAAACAATGCCATTTGCAGCACCATAGATGAGTCTAGAAGTAATCACGCAACTTGGAGTAAGTGAGAAAGCGAAAGACACATATCCTATCATATC
Source organism: Balaenoptera physalus (assembly GCF_965194825.1). Lineage (NCBI taxonomy): Eukaryota > Metazoa > Chordata > Mammalia > Artiodactyla > Balaenopteridae > Balaenoptera > Balaenoptera physalus. The sequence continues at coordinate 58,999 of NW_028125385.1, forward strand.
ACATATAGGGGTTACCTAAAAAATGATACAAACAAAGATATTTCCACAGAGAAACACTATCATAGATTCATTAAAAAAACTTATGGTTCACCAAATAGAAAGTTGTGAGGATTGGATACATTACCATATTGAGGTTAACAGAGAGATACAAACACCTGTGAAATATGTAATCACCAAAGACCTACGCAATACCAAGAGAAGACTACTCAACATTGTGTCATAACCTACATGGGAAAAGGCTCCGAAGAAGAATAGATATATGTATATGTGTGAAAGAACCACATCTTGCACACCTAGAACAAAAAAATATTGTAATCAAGTTTGCTGTGATAAAAAATAAAAATTAAGTTAAAAATACCAACAAGAAGTAATGAGACATAAATTAAAGGGCGTTTGCCTCTCACATGCCATTCTAATTTACAAGCTAGAACACCACTTCCAGTAAGGCTCTGTTGCCCTAGTAACCAGATTTGGTAAAGGAGAAATGCTGCCGCCATGTGGCCGATTCCCGCAAGAGCAGCTTTTAACCCACAGCTAATGGTCACTTACCATTCACAAGATCTCAGGGCTGTAAAGGACACCTGCCCTCAAAATTGTGCTGAGGTAGGGAATGGATAAAAAAAATTCAAAACAGGCAAAATTTTCAAGAAGATAGTATGAAGAGGTAAGTTTTACTCACTCTCTTTTTAAAGAAAGGAAAATGGATAAAAGCTCAGCCTCAGGAAGTATTAGACTCATGCAATCTAATCTACAAAAACTTTTCAACTCACACCAGTCGACTGACCATTGGCAAAAAGTCTACAAACAATAAATGCTGAAGAGGTTTTAGAGAACTGTGTACCCTCTAGCTGCTGGTGAGATGTAAAATGGTTAAACACTAATAATGAGAAGAGAAAAGAGCTGCGTTTAAAAGGAAAAATTGAGGTACCAGTCAATCCAGCAGGCGCACCAATGGGCCTCTCACCTGAGAAGACCAGAATGAAGAAGACCCGGGCTGCAAAAGCTGCACTGCAGCCTTATTCACAATAGACAAGACAGTGAAGCAACCAAAATGTCCATCTACAGATGAAAGGATAAAGAAGAAGTGGTCCATGTACACAATGAATACTAGCCATGGAAAACAATGAAACACCGCTCTTTGAGGCACCATAGATGATCTTGGAGATAATCACAGAACATGAGGTAAGTCGGAAAGCAAAAGTCCTATATCCTATGATATCACTTATAGGCGTTATCTAATAACTGACACAAATGAACATATTTCCACAGAGAAAGTCAATCACAGACTTATTAAAAAAGAACTATGCTTATCTAAAAGTAAAGGTGGGGGGAATGGATAAATGAAGATTAGCGTTACCATATGTATACAAATACATATTATATACATATATCAAAAAGACCGACCATATAGCAAGGAAGGATTACGGAACACTGTAATAATTTACAAAGGAAGAGGATCTCTACATAAATAGGTATGTAGAATATGTAGATGAACCAGAGTGTGTACACCTTGGACAAGCAACATTCTAACCATTACCCCAATTGAAAAAATTAAAACAACGAACTAGGAGTAATGAGACATAGACTTATGGGGGGTTTTCCTGGCACATTCCATTCAAATTTACAACCTAGACAAACGACTTCCAGAATGGCTCTGCTGCCCTAGTACCCAGATTTGGGAATGGAGAAATGCTGCATCCTTGTGGCCGTTTCCCACAACAGCAGCTTTAAACCCACTGCAAAAAGTCACTAAATATTCACCAATTGCAGTTCTGTAAATGACACCTGCCCTCCAAAAAATACTGAGGTCGAAAATCGACCAAAAAATTCTAGAGTGCAACCTTCCAAAAAGAAAATTTGAAGAGGTATATTATACTCACACTTTTTTGCTTTTTTCTTTTAACAGAAAAGAAAAAGCCGTGGAAAAATGATGAATTGTAGGAATTTTTACAGACATGTAAACCCAAATTACAAAAACCTATCAGCTCACACCAGTCATAATGGCCATCAAAAAAAATTCGGCCAACAATAAATGCTGACGTGATTGTGGAGAAATGCGTACCCTTGATTCTAAGGGGGACGTGGTAAGAGCCACTAATGAAAGCACAATTGAGTTGCCTTGAGAAGGTAAACGTTGAGCTACCATACCAGTCAATCAATCATACCCACTGCTGGGTCTATCACCTGAGAAAATGAAAGTCAAAAATCACAGGCTGGCAATCCTGCACTCCAGCAATATTTACCATAGGCAACACTTGGAAGCAACGAAAATGTCCATCGACAGAGGAATGCACCAAGAAGAAGTGGTCCATGTACACAATGGAATATTAGCCATGGAAAACATTGAAGCACTGCTCTTTGAGGCCCCATACTTGAGCCTGGAGATAATCACAAAACATGAAGTAGGTCGGAAAGCAAAACACCTATATCCTATATTATCACTTATGGCATTATCTAATAACTGACACTGATGAACATATTTCCAAAGAGAAAGACACTCACAGGCTTAGAAAACAAACTCTGCTCATCTGAAAGGAAAGGAGGGGGAAATTGAGAAATTAACATTAGTGTTACTATACATATACAAATACATATTATATACATGTATCAAAAACACCGAACATATAGCAAGGGAGGTCGACGGAACACTGTAATATTTTACATGGGAAGAGGATCTGTACATTAATAGACATACATAATGTACAAATGAACCAGATTGTGTACACCTAGGACAAACAATATTCTAAACTTTACCCAGATTAAAAAAACTTTAAAAACCAAGAAGAAGAAATGAGACATAAACTTATGGGGATTTCTCCTGGCAATTTCCATTCTAATTTACAACCTAGGACAATGACTTCCAGAAAGGCTCTGCTGCCCTAGTACCCAGATTGGGGAATGGAGAAATGCTACCTCCTTGTGGCCGTTTCCCACAACAGCAGCTTTGAACCCACTGCAAAAGGTCACTAAATTTTCACCAACTTGCAGTTCTGTAAATGATACCTGCCCTCCAGAAAATTTCTGGGGTCAAAAATCGACCAAAAAATTCAAAAGAGGGCAAGCTTTGAAGAAGACAAGTTCAAGAGCTATATTGTACTCACGGGTTTTTCTTTTAAGAGAAAAGAAAAAGGGGTAGGAATATGACGAATTTAAAAAATTTTAATGACATGCATACCCATATTACAAAAACCTATCAGCTCACAGCAGTCAGAATGGCCATTAGGAAAAATGCTGCAAAAATTAAACCGTGAAGGGAGTGTGGAGAAATGCGTACCTTCGGTTGTAAGGGGGGGCAGGTAAAGAGCCACTAATGAAAACACAGTGTAGGTGCTTTGAAAAGGGAAACATTGAGCTACCAGTCAATCAATCACAACCACTGCTTGGCCTATCACCTGAGAAAATGAGAATCAAAAAGTCACAGGCTGGCAAACCTGTACGCCAGCAAGATTTACCATAGCCAGCACTTGGAAGCAATGAAAATGTCCATCAACCGAGGAATGCACCAAGAAGAATTGGTCCACGTACACAATGGAATATTACTCTAATAATAAATATAAATTCAATTTAAAAACAAACAAAAGCAAGGAGACATCAACATTTGTGGGTTTATCCGGGCACATTGCACTCTAATTTATAACCGAAGAGCACCACTGGCCGGTAGGTCTGTTCTCCTAGTACCAGGAAGGGGACCGTAGAAAGGCTGCCACTATTTGGCCGATACCTGCAAAAGCAGGTTTAAAGCCTGAGCTAATGGTCATTTCATATGAACAAGTACTGCAGGGCTATAAATGAAACCTGCCCTCAAAATGTCTTGAGGGAGATAATGGCCAAAATATTTCAAATGGTGACACATACTTTAAGAAAACACTTTGAAGAAATAAGCTCTAATCACAGCTGGAAAAACAAAAAGGACATGTCTTAAAGCTCAATTTCTACGCATTATGAGACACATGCAAATTCAACCACAAAGAGGTATCAGCTCACACCACTCAGAATAACCATCAGCAAAAACTACAAAGAATAAATGCTGAAGGTGCTGGGAAGAAATACATACCCTCCACTTTAAGTGGGACGTAACCTGGAAAGAGCCACTAAGGAGAACAGAATAGAGGTGCCTTTAAAAGGTAAACATTGAGCTACCATATGATCCAGCAGACCTATTCCTGGACCTATAAACTAAGAAGACAAAATTGGAAGGACACAGGCACGCAAATCTGTATTGCATGGTATTACGATAGCCAACATATGGAAGTAACCAAAAAGTGCACCGACAGATGGGTGGACAAAGAAGAACTGCTATCTGTACAGATGGAATATGAGCTAGTGAAAAAATGAAACAATGCCATTTGCAGCACCATAGATGAGTCTAGAAGTAATCACGCAACTTGGAGTAAGTGAGAAAGCGAAAGACACATATCCTATCATATCACATATAGGGGTTACCTAAAAAATGATACAAACAAAGATATTTCCACAGAGAAACACTATCATAGATTCATTAAAAAAACTTATGGTTCACCAAATAGAAAGTTGTGAGGATTGGATACATTACCATATTGAGGTTAACAGAGAGATACAAACACCTGTGAAATATGTAATCACCAAAGACCTACGCAATACCAAGAGAAGACTACTCAACATTGTGTCATAACCTACATGGGAAAAGGCTCCGAAGAAGAATAGATATATGTATATGTGTGAAAGAACCACATCTTGCACACCTAGAACAAAAAAATATTGTAATCAAGTTTGCTGTGATAAAAAATAAAAATTAAGTTAAAAATACCAACAAGAAGTAATGAGACATAAATTAAAGGGCGTTTGCCTCTCACATGCCATTCTAATTTACAAGCTAGAACACCACTTCCAGTAAGGCTCTGTTGCCCTAGTAACCAGATTTGGTAAAGGAGAAATGCTGCCGCCATGTGGCCGATTCCCGCAAGAGCAGCTTTTAACCCACAGCTAATGGTCACTTACCATTCACAAGATCTCAGGGCTGTAAAGGACACCTGCCCTCAAAATTGTGCTGAGGTAGGGAATGGATAAAAAAAATTCAAAACAGGCAAAATTTTCAAGAAGATAGTATGAAGAGGTAAGTTTTACTCACTCTCTTTTTAAAGAAAGGAAAATGGATAAAAGCTCAGCCTCAGGAAGTATTAGACTCATGCAATCTAATCTACAAAAACTTTTCAACTCACACCAGTCGACTGACCATTGGCAAAAAGTCTACAAACAATAAATGCTGAAGAGGTTTTAGAGAACTGTGTACCCTCTAGCTGCTGGTGAGATGTAAAAGGGTTAAACACTAATAATGAGAAGAGGAAAGAGCTGCGTTTTAAAGGAAAAATTGAGGTACCAGTCAATCCAGCAGGCGCACCAATGGGCCTCTCACCTGAGAAGACCAGAATGAAGAAGACCCGGGCTGCAAAAGCTGCACTGCAGCCTTATTCACAATAGACAAGACAGTGAAGCAACCAAAATGTCCATCTACAGATGAAAGGATAAAGAAGAAGTGGTCCATGTACACAATGAATACTAGCCATGGAAAACAATGAAACACTGCTCTTTGAGGCACCATAGATGATCTTGGAGATAATCACAGAACATGAGGTAAGTCGGAAAGCAAAAGTCCTATATCCTATGATATCACTTATAGGCGTTATCTAATAACTGACACAAATGAACATATTTCCACAGAGAAAGTCAATCACAGACTTATTAAAAAAGAACTATGCTTATCTAAAAGTAAAGGTGGGGGGAATGGATAAATGAAGATTAGCGTTACCATATGTATACAAATACCTATTATATACATATATCAAAAAGACCGACCATATAGCAAGGAAGGATTACGGAACACTGTAATAATTTACAAAGGAAGAGGATCTCTACATAAATAGGTATGTAGAATATGTAGATGAACCAGAGTGTGTACACCTTGGACAAGCAACATTCTAACCATTACCCCAATTGAAAAAATTAAAACAACGAACTAGGAGTAATGAGACATAGACTTATGGGGGGTTTTCCTGGCACATTCCATTCAAATTTACAACCTAGACAAACGACTTCCAGAATGGCTCTGCTGCCCTAGTACCCAGATTTGGGAATGGAGAAATGCTGCATCCTTGTGGCCGTTTCCCACAACAGCAGCTTTAAACCCACTGCAAAAAGTCACTAAATATTCACCAATTGCAGTTCTGTAAATGACACCTGCCCTCCAAAAAATACTGAGGTCGAAAATCGACCAAAAAATTCTAGAGTGCAACCTTCCAAAAAGAAAATTTGAAGAGGTATATTATACTCACACTTTTTTGCTTTTTTCTTTTAACAGAAAAGAAAAAGCCGTGGAAAAATGATGAATTGTAGGAATTTTTACAGACATGTAAACCCAAATTACAAAAACCTATCAGCTCACACCAGTCATAATGGCCATCAAAAAAAATTCGGCCAACAATAAATGCTGACGTGATTGTGGAGAAATGCGTACCCTTGATTCTAAGGGGGACGTGGTAAGAGCCACTAATGAAAGCACAATTGAGTTGCCTTGAGAAGGTAAACGTTGAGCTACCATACCAGTCAATCAATCATACCCACTGCTGGGTCTATCACCTGAGAAAATGAAAGTCAAAAATCACAGGCTGGCAATCCTGCACTCCAGCAATATTTACCATAGGCAACACTTGGAAGCAACGAAAATGTCCATCGACAGAGGAATGCACCAAGAAGAAGTGGTCCATGTACACAATGGAATATTAGCCATGGAAAACATTGAAGCACTGCTCTTTGAGGCCCCATACTTGAGCCTGGAGATAATCACAAAACATGAAGTAGGTCGGAAAGCAAAACACCTATATCCTATATTATCACTTATGGCATTATCTAATAACTGACACAGATGAACATATTTCCAAAGAGAAAGACACTCACAGGCTTAGAAAACAAACTATGCTCATCTGAAAGGAAAGGAGGGGGAAATTGAGAAATGAACATTTGTGTTACTATACATATACAAATACATATTATATACATGTATCAAAAACACCGAACATATAGCAAGGGAGGTCGACGGAACACTGTAATATTTTACATGGGAAGAGGATCTGTACATTAATAGACATACATAATGTACAAATGAACCAGATTGTGTACACCTAGGACAAACAATATTCTAAACTTTACCCAGATTAAAAAAACTTTAAAAACCAAGAAGAAGAAATGAGACATAAACTTATGGGGATTTCTCCTGGCAATTTCCATTCTAATTTACAACCTAGGACAATGACTTCCAGAAAGGCTCTGCTGCCCTAGTACCCAGATTGGGGAATGGAGAAATGCTACCTCCTTGTGGCCGTTTCCCACAACAGCAGCTTTGAACCCACTGCAAAAGGTCACTAAATTTTCACCAACTTGCAGTTCTGTAAATGATACCTGCCCTCCAGAAAATTTCTGGGGTCAGAAATCGACCAAAAAATTCAAAAGAGGGCAAGCTTTGAAGAAGACAAGTTCAAGAGCTATATTGTACTCACGGGTTTTTCTTTTAAGAGAAAAGAAAAAGGGGTAGGAATATGACGAATTTAAAAAATTTTAAAGACATGCATACCCATATTACAAAAACCTATCAGCTCACAGCAGTCAGAATGGCCATTAGGAAAAATGCTGCAAAAATTAAACCGTGAAGGGAGTGTGGAGAAATGCGTACCTTCGGTTGTAAGGGGGGGCAGGTAAAGAGCCACTAATGAAAACACAGTGTAGGTGCTTTGAAAAGGGAAACATTGAGCTACCAGTCAATCAATCACAACCACTGCTTGGCCTATCACCTGAGAAAATGAGAATCAAAAAGTCACAGGCTGGCAAACCTGTACGCCAGCAAGATTTACCATAGCCAGCACTTGGAAGCAATGAAAATGTCCATCAACCGAGGAATGCACCAAGAAGAATTGGTCCACGTACACAATGGAATATTACTCTAATAATAAATATAAATTCAATTTAAAAACAAACAAAAGCAAGGAGACATCAACATTTGTGGGTTTATCCGGGCACATTGCACTCTAATTTATAACCGAAGAGCACCACTGGCCGGTAGGTCTGTTCTCCTAGTACCAGGAAGGGGACCGTAGAAAGGCTGCCACTATTTGGCCGATACCTGCAAAAGCAGGTTTAAAGCCTGAGCTAATGGTCATTTCATATGAACAAGTACTGCAGGGCTATAAATGAAACCTGCCCTCAAAATGTCTTGAGGGAGATAATGGCCAAAATATTTCAAATGGTGACACATACTTTAAGAAAACACTTTGAAGAAATAAGCTCTAATCACAGCTGGAAAAACAAAAAGGACATGTCTTAAAGCTCAATTTCTACGCATTATGAGACACATGCAAATTCAACCACAAAGAGGTATCAGCTCACACCACTCAGAATAACCATCAGCAAAAACTACAAAGAATAAATGCTGAAGGTGCTGGGAAGAAATACATACCCTCCACTTTAAGTGGGACGTAACCTGGAAAGAGCCACTAAGGAGAACAGAATAGAGGTGCCTTTAAAAGGTAAACATTGAGCTACCATATGATCCAGCAGACCTATTCCTGGACCTATAAACTAAGAAGACAAAATTGGAAGGACACAGGCACGCAAATCTGTATTGCATGGTATTACGATAGCCAACATATGGAAGTAACCAAAAAGTGCACCGACAGATGGGTGGACAAAGAAGAACTGCTATCTGTACAGATGGAATATGAGCTAGTGAAAAAATGAAACAATGCCATTTGCAGCACCATAGATGAGTCTAGAAGTAATCACGCAACTTGGAGTAAGTGAGAAAGCGAAAGACACATATCCTATCATATCACATATAGGGGTTACCTAAAAAATGATACAAACAAAGATATTTCCACAGAGAAACACTATCATAGATTCATTAAAAAAACTTATGGTTCACCAAATAGAAAGTTGTGAGGATTGGATACATTACCATATTGAGGTTAACAGAGAGATACAAACACATGTGAAATATGTAATCACCAAAGACCTACGCAATACCAAGAGAAGACTACTCAACATTGTGTCATAACCTACATGGGAAAAGGCTCCGAAGAAGAATAGATATATGTATATGTGTGAAAGAACCACATCTTGCACACCTAGAACAAAAAAATATTGTAATCAAGTTTGCTGTGATAAAAAATAAAAATTAAGTTAAAAATACCAACAAGAAGTAATGAGACATAAATTAAAGGGCGTTTGCCTCTCACATGCCATTCTAATTTACAAGCTAGAACACCACTTCCAGTAAGGCTCTGTTGCCCTAGTAACCAGATTTGGTAAAGGAGAAATGCTGCCGCCATGTGGCCGATTCCCGCAAGAGCAGCTTTTAACCCACAGCTAATGGTCACTTACCATTCACAAGATCTCAGGGCTGTAAAGGACACCTGCCCTCAAAATTGTGCTGAGGTAGGGAATGGATAAAAAAAATTCAAAACAGGCAAAATTTTCAAGAAGATAGTATGAAGAGGTAAGTTTTACTCACTCTCTTTTTAAAGAAAGGAAAATGGATAAAAGCTCAGCCTCAGGAAGTATTAGACTCATGCAATCTAATCTACAAAAACTTTTCAACTCACACCAGTCGACTGACCATTGGCAAAAAGTCTACAAACAATAAATGCTGAAGAGGTTTTAGAGAACTGTGTACCCTCTAGCTGCTGGTGAGATGTAAAAGGGTTAAACACTAATAATGAGAAGAGGAAAGAGCTGCGTTTTAAAGGAAAAATTGAGGTACCAGTCAATCCAGCAGGCGCACCAATGGGCCTCTCACCTGAGAAGACCAGAATGAAGAAGACCCGGGCTGCAAAAGCTGCACTGCAGCCTTATTCACAATAGACAAGACAGTGAAGCAACCAAAATGTCCATCTACAGATTAAAGGATAAAGAAGAAGTGGTCCATGTACACAATGAATACTAGCCATGGAAAACAATGAAACACTGCTCTTTGAGGCACCATAGATGATCTTGGAGATAATCACAGAACATGAGGTAAGTCGGAAAGCAAAAGTCCTATATCCTATGATATCACTTATAGGCGTTATCTAATAACTGACACAAATGAACATATTTCCACAGAGAAAGTCAATCACAGACTTATTAAAAAAGAACTATGCTTATCTAAAAGTAAAGGTGGGGGGAATGGATAAATGAAGATTAGCGTTACCATATGTATACAAATACCTATTATATACATATATCAAAAAGACCGACCATATAGCAAGGAAGGATTACGGAACACTGTAATAATTTACAAAGGAAGAGGATCTCTACATAAATAGGTATGTAGAATATGTAGATGAACCAGAGTGTGTACACCTTGGACAAGCAACATTCTAACCATTACCCCAATTGAAAAAATTAAAACAACGAACTAGGAGTAATGAGACATAGACTTATGGGGGGTTTTCCTGGCACATTCCATTCAAATTTACAACCTAGACAAACGACTTCCAGAATGGCTCTGCTGCCCTAGTACCCAGATTTGGGAATGGAGAAATGCTGCATCCTTGTGGCCGTTTCCCACAACAGCAGCTTTAAACCCACTGCAAAAAGTCACTAAATATTCACCAATTGCAGTTCTGTAAATGACACCTGCCCTCCAAAAAATACTGAGGTCGAAAATCGACCAAAAAATTCTAGAGTGCAACCTTCCAAAAAGAAAATTTGAAGAGGTATATTATACTCACACTTTTTTGCTTTTTTCTTTTAACAGAAAAGTAAAAGCCGTGGAAAAATGATGAATTGTAGGAATTTTTACAGACATGTAAACCCAAATTACAAAAACCTATCAGCTCACACCAGTCATAATGGCCATCAAAAAAAATTCGGCCAACAATAAATGCTGACGTGATTGTGGAGAAATGCGTACCCTTGATTCTAAGGGGGACGTGGTAAGAGCCACTAATGAAAGCACAATTGAGTTGCCTTGAGAAGGTAAACGTTGAGCTACCATACCAGTCAATCAATCATACCCACTGCTGGGTCTATCACCTGAGAAAATGAAAGTCAAAAATCACAGGCTGGCAATCCTGCACTCCAGCAATATTTACCATAGGCAACACTTGGAAGCAACGAAAATGTCCATCGACAGAGGAATGCACCAAGAAGAAGTGGTCCATGTACACAATGGAATATTAGCCATGGAAAACATTGAAGCACTGCTCTTTGAGGCCCCATACTTGAGCCTGGAGATAATCACAAAACATGAAGTAGGTCGGAAAGCAAAACACCTATATCCTATATTATCACTTATGGCATTATCTAATAACTGACACTGATGAACATATTTCCAAAGAGAAAGACACTCACAGGCTTAGAAAACAAACTATGCTCATCGAAAAGGAAAGGAGGGGGAAATTGAGAAATGAACATTAGTGTTACTATACATATACAAATACATATTATATACATGTATCAAAAACACCGAACATATAGCAAGGGAGGTCGACGGAACACTGTAATATTTTACATGGGAAGAGGATCTGTACATTAATAGACATACATAATGTACAAATGAACCAGATTGTGTACACCTAGGACAAACAATATTCTAAACTTTACCCAGATTAAAAAAACTTTAAAAACCAAGAAGAAGAAATGAGACATAAACTTATGGGGATTTCTCCTGGCAATTTCCATTCTAATTTACAACCTAGGACAATGACTTCCAGAAAGGCTCTGCTGCCCTAGTACCCAGATTGGGGAATGGAGAAATGCTACCTCCTTGTGGCCGTTTCCCACAACAGCAGCTTTGAACCCACTGCAAAAGGTCACTAAATTTTCACCAACTTGCAGTTCTGTAAATGATACCTGCCCTCCAGAAAATTTCTGGGGTCAAAAATCGACCAAAAAATTCAAAAGAGGGCAAGCTTTGAAGAAGACAAGTTCAAGAGCTATATTGTACTCACGGGTTTTTCTTTTAAGAGAAAAGAAAAAGGGGTAGGAATATGACGAATTTAAAAAATTTTAAAGACATGCATACCCATATTACAAAAACCTATCAGCTCACAGCAGTCAGAATGGCCATTAGGAAAAATGCTGCAAAAATTAAACCGTGAAGGGAGTGTGGAGAAATGCGTACCTTCGGTTGTAAGGGGGGGCAGGTAAAGAGCCACTAATGAAAACACAGTGTAGGTGCTTTGAAAAGGGAAACATTGAGCTACCAGTCAATCAATCACAACCACTGCTTGGCCTATCACCTGAGAAAATGAGAATCAAAAAGTCACAGGCTGGCAAACCTGTACGCCAGCAAGATTTACCATAGCCAGCACTTGGAAGCAATGAAAATGTCCATCAACCGAGGAATGCACCAAGAAGAATTGGTCCACGTACACAATGGAATATTACTCTAATAATAAATATAAATTCAATTTAAAAACAAACAAAAGCAAGGAGACATCAACATTTGTGGGTTTATCCGGGCACATTGCACTCTAATTTATAACCGAAGAGCACCACTGGCCGGTAGGTCTGTTCTCCTAGTACCAGGAAGGGGACCGTAGAAAGGCTGCCACTATTTGGCCGATACCTGCAAAAGCAGGTTTAAAGCCTGAGCTAATGGTCATTTCATATGAACAAGTACTGCAGGGCTATAAATGAAACCTGCCCTCAAAATGTCTTGAGGGAGATAATGGCCAAAATATTTCAAATGGTGACACATACTTTAAGAAAACACTTTGAAGAAATAAGCTCTAATCACAGCTGGAAAAACAAAAAGGACATGTCTTAAAGCTCAATTTCTACGCATTATGAGACACATGCAAATTCAACCACAAAGAGGTATCAGCTCACACCACTCAGAATAACCATCAGCAAAAACTACAAAGAATAAATGCTGAAGGTGCTGGGAAGAAATACATACCCTCCACTTTAAGTGGGACGTAACCTGGAAAGAGCCACTAAGGAGAACAGAATAGAGGTGCCTTTAAAAGGTAAACATTGAGCTACCATATGATCCAGCAGACCTATTCCTGGACCTATAAACTAAGAAGACAAAATTGGAAGGACACAGGCACGCAAATCTGTATTGCATGGTATTACGATAGCCAACATATGGAAGTAACCAAAAAGTGCACCGACAGATGGGTGGACAAAGAAGAACTGCTATCTGTACAGATGGAATATGAGCTAGTGAAAAAATGAAACAATGCCATTTGCAGCACCATAGATGAGTCTAGAAGTAATCACGCAACTTGGAGTAAGTGAGAAAGCGAAAGACACATATCCTATCATATCACATATAGGGGTTACCTAAAAAATGATACAAACAAAGATATTTCCACAGAGAAACACTATCATAGATTCATTAAAAAAACTTATGGTTCACCAAATAGAAAGTTGTGAGGATTGGATACATTACCATATTGAGGTTAACAGAGAGATACAAACACATGTGAAATATGTAATCACCAAAGACCTACGCAATACCAAGAGAAGACTACTCAACATTGTGTCATAACCTACATGGGAAAAGGCTCCGAAGAAGAATAGATATATGTATATGTGTGAAAGAACCACATCTTGCACACCTAGAACAAAAAAATATTGTAATCAAGTTTGCTGTGATAAAAAATAAAAATTAAGTTAAAAATACCAACAAGAAGTAATGAGACATAAATTAAAGGGCGTTTGCCTCTCACATGCCATTCTAATTTACAAGCTAGAACACCACTTCCAGTAAGGCTCTGTTGCCCTAGTAACCAGATTTGGTAAAGGAGAAATGCTGCCGCCATGTGGCCGATTCCCGCAAGAGCAGCTTTTAACCCACAGCTAATGGTCACTTACCATTCACAAGATCTCAGGGCTGTAAAGGACACCTGCCCTCAAAATTGTGCTGAGGTAGGGAATGGATAAAAAAAATTCAAAACAGGCAAAATTTTCAAGAAGATAGTATGAAGAGGTAAGTTTTACTCACTCTCTTTTTAAAGAAAGGAAAATGGATAAAAGCTCAGCCTCAGGAAGTATTAGACTCATGCAATCTAATCTACAAAAACTTTTCAACTCACACCAGTCGACTGACCATTGGCAAAAAGTCTACAAACAATAAATGCTGAAGAGGTTTTAGAGAACTGTGTACCCTCTAGCTGCTGGTGAGATGTAAAAGGGTTAAACACTAATAATGAGAAGAGGAAAGAGCTGCGTTTTAAAGGAAAAATTGAGGTACCAGTCAATCCAGCAGGCGCACCAATGGGCCTCTCACCTGAGAAGACCAGAATGAAGAAGACCCGGGCTGCAAAAGCTGCACTGCAGCCTTATTCACAATAGACAAGACAGTGAAGCAACCAAAATGTCCATCTACAGATGAAAGGATAAAGAAGAAGTGGTCCATGTACACAATGAATACTAGCCATGGAAAACAATGAAACACTGCTCTTTGAGGCACCATAGATGATCTTGGAGATAATCACAGAACATGAGGTAAGTCGGAAAGCAAAAGTCCTATATCCTATGATATCACTTATAGGCGTTATCTAATAACTGACACAAATGAACATATTTCCACAGAGAAAGTCAATCACAGACTTATTAAAAAAGAACTATGCTTATCTAAAAGCAAAGGTGGGGGGAATGGATAAATGAAGATTAGCGTTACCATATGTATACAAATACATATTATATACATATATCAAAAAGACCGACCATATAGCAAGGAAGGATTACGGAACACTGTAATAATTTACAAAGGAAGAGGATCTCTACATAAATAGGTATGTAGAATATGTAGATGAACCAGAGTGTGTACACCTTGGACAAGCAACATTCTAACCATTACCCCAATTGAAAAAATTAAAACAACGAACTAGGAGTAATGAGACATAGACTTATGGGGGGTTTTCCTGGCACATTCCATTCAAATTTACAACCTAGACAAACGACTTCCAGAATGGCTCTGCTGCCCTAGTACCCAGATTTGGGAATGGAGAAATGCTGCATCCTTGTGGCTGTTTCCCACAACAGCAGCTTTAAACCCACTGCAAAAAGTCACTAAATATTCACCAATTGCAGTTCTGTAAATGACACCTGCCCTCCAAAAAATACTGAGGTCGAAAATCGACCAAAAAATTCTAGAGTGCAACCTTCCAAAAAGAAAATTTGAAGAGGTATATTATACTCACACTTTTTTGCTTTTTTCTTTTAACAGAAAAGAAAAAGCCGTGGAAAAATGATGAATTGTAGGAATTTTTACAGACATGTAAACCCAAATTACAAAAACCTATCAGCTCACACCAGTCATAATGGCCATCAAAAAAAATTCGGCCAACAATAAATGCTGACGTGATTGTGGAGAAATGCGTACCCTTGATTCTAAGGGGGACGTGGTAAGAGCCACTAATGAAAGCACAATTGAGTTGCCTTGAGAAGGTAAACGTTGAGCTACCATACCAGTCAATCAATCATACCCACTGCTGGGTCTATCACCTGAGAAAATGAAAGTCAAAAATCACAGGCTGGCAATCCTGCACTCCAGCAATATTTACCATAGGCAACACTTGGAAGCAACGAAAATGTCCATCGACAGAGGAATGCACCAAGAAGAAGTGGTCCATGTACACAATGGAATATTAGCCATGGAAAACATTGAAGCACTGCTCTTTGAGGCCCCATACTTGAGCCTGGAGATAATCACAAAACATGAAGTAGGTCGGAAAGCAAAACACCTATATCCTATATTATCACTTATGGCATTATCTAATAACTGACACTGATGAACATATTTCCAAAGAGAAAGACACTCACAGGCTTAGAAAACAAACTCTGCTCATCTGAAAGGAAAGGAGGGGTAAATTGAGAAATGAACATTAGTGTTACTATACATATACAAATACATATTATATACATGTATCAAAAACACCGAACATATAGCAAGGGAGGTCGACGGAACACTGTAATATTTTACATGGGAAGAGGATCTGTACATTAATAGACATACATAATGTACAAATGAACCAGATTGTGTACACCTAGGACAAACAATATTCTAAACTTTACCCAGATTAAAAAAACTTTAAAAACCAAGAAGAAGAAATGAGACATAAACTTATGGGGATTTCTCCTGGCAATTTCCATTCTAATTTACAACCTAGGACAATGACTTCCAGAAAGGCTCTGCTGCCCTAGTACCCAGATTGGGGAATGGAGAAATGCTACCTCCTTGTGGCCGTTTCCCACAACAGCAGCTTTGAACCCACTGCAAAAGGTCACTAAATTTTCACCAACTTGCAGTTCTGTAAATGATACCTGCCCTCCAGAAAATTTCTGGGGTCAAAAATCGACCAAAAAATTCAAAAGAGGGCAAGCTTTGAAGAAGACAAGTTCAAGAGCTATATTGTACTCACGGGTTTTTCTTTTAAGAGAAAAGAAAAAGGGGTAGGAATATGACGAATTTAAAAAATTTTAAAGACATGCATACCCATATTACAAAAACCTATCAGCTCACAGCAGTCAGAATGGCCATTAGGAAAAATGCTGCAAAAATTAAACCGTGAAGGGAGTGTGGAGAAATGCGTACCTTCGGTTGTAAGGGGGGGCAGGTAAAGAGCCACTAATGAAAACACAGTGTAGGTGCTTTGAAAAGGGAAACATTGAGCTACCAGTCAATCAATCACAACCACTGCTTGGCCTATCACCTGAGAAAATGAGAATCAAAAAGTCACAGGCTGGCAAACCTGTACGCCAGCAAGATTTACCATAGCCAGCACTTGGAAGCAATGAAAATGTCCATCAACCGAGGAATGCACCAAGAAGAATTGGTCCACGTACACAATGGAATATTACTCTAATAATAAATATAAATTCAATTTAAAAACAAACAAAAGCAAGGAGACATCAACATTTGTGGGTTTATCCGGGCACATTGCACTCTAATTTATAACCGAAGAGCACCACTGGCCGGTAGGTCTGTTCTCCTAGTACCAGGAAGGGGACCGTAGAAAGGCTGCCACTATTTGGCCGATACCTGCAAAAGCAGGTTTAAAGCCTGAGCTAATGGTCATTTCATATGAACAAGTACTGCAGGGCTATAAATGAAACCTGCCCTCAAAATGTCTTGAGGGAGATAATGGCCAAAATATTTCAAATGGTGACACATACTTTAAGAAAACACTTTGAAGAAATAAGCTCTAATCACAGCTGGAAAAACAAAAAGGACATGTCTTAAAGCTCAATTTCTACGCATTATGAGACACATGCAAATTCAACCACAAAGAGGTATCAGCTCACACCACTCAGAATAACCATCAGCAAAAACTACAAAGAATAAATGCTGAAGGTGCTGGGAAGAAATACATACCCTCCACTTTAAGTGGGACGTAACCTGGAAAGAGCCACTAAGGAGAACAGAATAGAGGTGCCTTTAAAAGGTAAACATTGAGCTACCATATGATCCAGCAGACCTATTCCTGGACCTATAAACTAAGAAGACAAAATTGGAAGGACACAGGCACGCAAATCTGTATTGCATGGTATTACGATAGCCAACATATGGAAGTAACCAAAAAGTGCACCGACAGATGGGTGGACAAAGAAGAACTGCTATCTGTACAGATGGAATATGAGCTAGTGAAAAAATGAAACAATGCCATTTGCAGCACCATAGATGAGTCTAGAAGTAATCACGCAACTTGGAGTAAGTGAGAAAGCGAAAGACACATATCCTATCATATCACATATAGGGGTTACCTAAAAAATGATACAAACAAAGATATTTCCACAGAGAAACACTATCATAGATTCATTAAAAAAACTTATGGTTCACCAAATAGAAAGTTGTGAGGATTGGATACATTACCATATTGAGGTTAACAGAGAGATACAAACACCTGTGAAATATGTAATCACCAAAGACCTACGCAATACCAAGAGAAGACTACTCAACATTGTGTCATAACCTACATGGGAAAAGGCTCCGAAGAAGAATAGATATATGTATATGTGTGAAAGAACCACATCTTGTACACCTAGAACAAAAAAATATTGTAATCAAGTTTGCTGTGATAAAAAATAAAAATTAAGTTAAAAATACCAACAAGAAGTAATGAGACATAAATTAAAGGGCGTTTGCCTCTCACATGCCATTCTAATTTACAAGCTAGAACACCACTTCCAGTAAGGCTCTGTTGCCCTAGTAACCAGATTTGGTAAAGGAGAAATGCTGCCGCCATGTGGCCGATTCCCGCAAGAGCAGCTTTTAACCCACAGCTAATGGTCACTTACCATTCACAAGATCTCAGGGCTGTAAAGGACACCTGCCCTCAAAATTGTGCTGAGGTAGGGAATGGATAAAAAAAATTCAAAACAGGCAAAATTTTCAAGAAGATAGTATGAAGAGGTAAGTTTTACTCACTCTCTTTTTAAAGAAAGGAAAATGGATAAAAGCTCAGCCTCAGGAAGTATTAGACTCATGCAATCTAATCTACAAAAACTTTTCAACTCACACCAGTCGACTGACCATTGGCAAAAAGTCTACAAACAATAAATGCTGAAGAGGTTTTAGAGAACTGTGTACCCTCTAGCTGCTGGTGAGATGTAAAATGGTTAAACACTAATAATGAGAAGAGAAAAGAGCTGCGTTTAAAAGGAAAAATTGAGGTACCAGTCAATCCAGCAGGCGCACCAATGGGCCTCTCACCTGAGAAGACCAGAATGAAGAAGACCCGGGCTGCAAAAGCTGCACTGCAGCCTTATTCACAATAGACAAGACAGTGAAGCAACCAAAATGTCCATCTACAGATGAAAGGATAAAGAAGAAGTGGTCCATGTACACAATGAATACTAGCCATGGAAAACAATGAAACACTGCTCTTTGAGGCACCATAGATGATCTTGGAGATAATCACAGAACATGAGGTAAGTCGGAAAGCAAAAGTCCTATATCCTATGATATCACTTATAGGCGTTATCTAATAACTGACACAAATGAACATATTTCCACAGAGAAAGTCAATCACAGACTTATTAAAAAAGAACTATGCTTATCTAAAAGTAAAGGTGGGGGGAATGGATAAATGAAGATTAGCGTTACCATATGTATACAAATACATATTATATACATATATCAAAAAGACCGACCATATAGCAAGGAAGGATTACGGAACACTGTAATAATTTACAAAGGAAGAGGATCTCTACATAAATAGGTATGTAGAATATGTAGATGAACCAGAGTGTGTACACCTTGGACAAGCAACATTCTAACCATTACCCCAATTGAAAAAATTAAAACAACGAACTAGGAGTAATGAGACATAGACTTATGGGGGGTTTTCCTGGCACATTCCATTCAAATTTACAACCTAGACAAACGACTTCCAGAATGGCTCTGCTGCCCTAGTACCCAGATTTGGGAATGGAGAAATGCTGCATCCTTGTGGCCGTTTCCCACAACAGCAGCTTTAAACCCACTGCAAAAAGTCACTAAATATTCACCAATTGCAGTTCTGTAAATGACACCTGCCCTCCAAAAAATACTGAGGTCGAAAATCGACCAAAAAATTCTAGAGTGCAACCTTCCAAAAAGAAAATTTGAAGAGGTATATTATACTCACACTTTTTTGCTTTTTTCTTTTAACAGAAAAGAAAAAGCCGTGGAAAAATGATGAATTGTAGGAATTTTTACAGACATGTAAACCCAAATTACAAAAACCTATCAGCTCACACCAGTCATAATGGCCATCAAAAAAAATTCGGCCAACAATAAATGCTGACGTGATTGTGGAGAAATGCGTACCCTTGATTCTAAGGGGGACGTGGTAAGAGCCACTAATGAAAGCACAATTGAGTTGCCTTGAGAAGGTAAACGTTGAGCTACCATACCAGTCAATCAATCATACCCACTGCTGGGTCTATCACCTGAGAAAATGAAAGTCAAAAATCACAGGCTGGCAATCCTGCACTCCAGCAATATTTACCATAGGCAACACTTGGAAGCAACGAAAATGTCCATCGACAGAGGAATGCACCAAGAAGAAGTGGTCCATGTACACAATGGAATATTAGCCATGGAAAACATTGAAGCACTGCTCTTTGAGGCCCCATACTTGAGCCTGGAGATAATCACAAAACATGAAGTAGGTCGGAAAGCAAAACACCTATATCCTATATTATCACTTATGGCATTATCTAATAACTGACACTGATGAACATATTTCCAAAGAGAAAGACACTCACAGGCTTAGAAAACAAACTCTGCTCATCTGAAAGGAAAGGAGGGGTAAATTGAGAAATGAACATTAGTGTTACTATACATATACAAATACATATTATATACATGTATCAAAAACACCGAACATATAGCAAGGGAGGTCGACGGAACACTGTAATATTTTACATGGGAAGAGGATCTGTACATTAATAGACATACATAATGTACAAATGAACCAGATTGTGTACACCTAGGACAAACAATATTCTAAACTTTACCCAGATTAAAAAAACTTTAAAAACCAAGAAGAAGAAATGAGACATAAACTTATGGGGATTTCTCCTGGCAATTTCCATTCTAATTTACAACCTAGGACAATGACTTCCAGAAAGGCTCTGCTGCCCTAGTACCCAGATTGGGGAATGGAGAAATGCTACCTCCTTGTGGCCGTTTCCCACAACAGCAGCTTTGAACCCACTGCAAAAGGTCACTAAATTTTCACCAACTTGCAGTTCTGTAAATGATACCTGCCCTCCAGAAAATTTCTGGGGTCAAAAATCGACCAAAAAATTCAAAAGAGGGCAAGCTTTGAAGAAGACAAGTTCAAGAGCTATATTGTACTCACGGGTTTTTCTTTTAAGAGAAAAGAAAAAGGGGTAGGAATATGACGAATTTAAAAAATTTTAATGACATGCATACCCATATTACAAAAACCTATCAGCTCACAGCAGTCAGAATGGCCATTAGGAAAAATGCTGCAAAAATTAAACCGTGAAGGGAGTGTGGAGAAATGCGTACCTTCGGTTGTAAGGGGGGGCAGGTAAAGAGCCACTAATGAAAACACAGTGTAGGTGCTTTGAAAAGGGAAACATTGAGCTACCAGTCAATCAATCACAACCACTGCTTGGCCTATCACCTGAGAAAATGAGAATCAAAAAGTCACAGGCTGGCAAACCTGTACGCCAGCAAGATTTACCATAGCCAGCACTTGGAAGCAATGAAAATGTCCATCAACCGAGGAATGCACCAAGAAGAATTGGTCCACGTACACAATGGAATATTACTCTAATAATAAATATAAATTCAATTTAAAAACAAACAAAAGCAAGGAGACATCAACATTTGTGGGTTTATCCGGGCACATTGCACTCTAATTTATAACCGAAGAGCACCACTGGCCGGTAGGTCTGTTCTCCTAGTACCAGGAAGGGGACCGTAGAAAGGCTGCCACTATTTGGCCGATACCTGCAAAAGCAGGTTTAAAGCCTGAGATAATGGTCATTTCATATGAACAAGTACTGCAGGGCTATAAATGAAACCTGCCCTCAAAATGTCTTGAGGGAGATAATGGCCAAAATATTTCAAATGGTGACACATACTTTAAGAAAACACTTTGAAGAAATAAGCTCTAATCACAGCTGGAAAAACAAAAAGGACATGTCTTAAAGCTCAATTTCTACGCATTATGAGACACATGCAAATTCAACCACAAAGAGGTATCAGCTCACACCACTCAGAATAACCATCAGCAAAAACTACAAAGAATAAATGCTGAAGGTGCTGGGAAGAAATACATACCCTCCACTTTAAGTGGGACGTAACCTGGAAAGAGCCACTAAGGAGAACAGAATAGAGGTGCCTTTAAAAGGTAAACATTGAGCTACCATATGATCCAGCAGACCTATTCCTGGACCTATAAACTAAGAAGACAAAATTGGAAGGACACAGGCACGCAAATCTGTATTGCATAGTATTACGATAGCCAACATATGGAAGTAACCAAAAAGTGCACCGACAGATGGGTGGACAAAGAAGAACTGCTATCTGTACAGATGGAATATGAGCTAGTGAAAAAATGAAACAATGCCATTTGCAGCACCATAGATGAGTCTAGAAGTAATCACGCAACTTGGAGTAAGTGAGAAAGCGAAAGACACATATCCTATCATATCACATATAGGGGTTACCTAAAAAATGATACAAACAAAGATATTTCCACAGAGAAACACTATCATAGATTCATTAAAAAAACTTATGGTTCACCAAATAGAAAGTTGTGAGGATTGGATACATTACCATATTGAGGTTAACAGAGAGATACAAACACCTGTGAAATATGTAATCACCAAAGACCTACGCAATACCAAGAGAAGACTACTCAACATTGTGTCATAACCTACATGGGAAAAGGCTCCGAAGAAGAATAGATATATGTATATGTGTGAAAGAACCACATCTTGCACACCTAGAACAAAAAAATATTGTAATCAAGTTTGCTGTGATAAAAAATAAAAATTAAGTTAAAAATACCAACAAGAAGTAATGAGACATAAATTAAAGGGCGTTTGCCTCTCACATGCCATTCTAATTTACAAGCTAGAACACCACTTCCAGTAAGGCTCTGTTGCCCTAGTAACCAGATTTGGTAAAGGAGAAATGCTGCCGCCATGTGGCCGATTCCCGCAAGAGCAGCTTTTAACCCACAGCTAATGGTCACTTACCATTCACAAGATCTCAGGGCTGTAAAGGACACCTGCCCTCAAAATTGTGCTGAGGTAGGGAATGGATAAAAAAAATTCAAAACAGGCAAAATTTTCAAGAAGATAGTATGAAGAGGTAAGTTTTACTCACTCTCTTTTTAAAGAAAGGAAAATGGATAAAAGCTCAGCCTCAGGAAGTATTAGACTCATGCAATCTAATCTACAAAAACTTTTCAACTCACACCAGTCGACTGACCATTGGCAAAAAGTCTACAAACAATAAATGCTGAAGAGGTTTTAGAGAACTGTGTACCCTCTAGCTGCTGGTGAGATGTAAAATGGTTAAACACTAATAATGAGAAGAGAAAAGAGCTGCGTTTAAAAGGAAAAATTGAGGTACCAGTCAATCCAGCAGGCGCACCAATGGGCCTCTCACCTGAGAAGACCAGAATGAAGAAGACCCGGGCTGCAAAAGCTGCACTGCAGCCTTATTCACAATAGACAAGACAGTGAAGCAACCAAAATGTCCATCTACAGATGAAAGGATAAAGAAGAAGTGGTCCATGTACACAATGAATACTAGCCATGGAAAACAATGAAACACTGCTCTTTGAGGCACCATAGATGATCTTGGAGATAATCACAGAACATGAGGTAAGTCGGAAAGCAAAAGTCCTATATCCTATGATATCACTTATAGGCGTTATCTAATAACTGACACAAATGAACATATTTCCACAGAGAAAGTCAATCACAGACTTATTAAAAAAGAACTATGCTTATCTAAAAGTAAAGGTGGGGGGAATGGATAAATGAAGATTAGCGTTACCATATGTATACAAATACATATTATATACATATATCAAAAAGACCGACCATATAGCAAGGAAGGATTACGGAACACTGTAATAATTTACAAAGGAAGAGGATCTCTACATAAATAGGTATGTAGAATATGTAGATGAACCAGAGTGTGTACACCTTGGACAAGCAACATTCTAACCATTACCCCAATTGAAAAAATTAAAACAACGAACTAGGAGTAATGAGACATAGACTTATGGGGGGTTTTCCTGGCACATTCCATTCAAATTTACAACCTAGACAAACGACTTCCAGAATGGCTCTGCTGCCCTAGTACCCAGATTTGGGAATGGAGAAATGCTGCATCCTTGTGGCCGTTTCCCACAACAGCAGCTTTAAACCCACTGCAAAAAGTCACTAAATATTCACCAATTGCAGTTCTGTAAATGACACCTGCCCTCCAAAAAATACTGAGGTCGAAAATCGACCAAAAAATTCTAGAGTGCAACCTTCCAAAAAGAAAATTTGAAGAGGTATATTATACTCACACTTTTTTGCTTTTTTCTTTTAACAGAAAAGAAAAAGCCGTGGAAAAATGATGAATTGTAGGAATTTTTACAGACATGTAAACCCAAATTACAAAAACCTATCAGCTCACACCAGTCATAATGGCCATCAAAAAAAATTCGGCCAACAATAAATGCTGACGTGATTGTGGAGAAATGCGTACCCTTGATTCTAAGGGGGACGTGGTAAGAGCCACTAATGAAAGCACAATTGAGTTGCCTTGAGAAGGTAAACGTTGAGCTACCATACCAGTCAATCAATCATACCCACTGCTGGGTCTATCACCTGAGAAAATGAAAGTCAAAAATCACAGGCTGGCAATCCTGCACTCCAGCAATATTTACCATAGGCAACACTTGGAAGCAACGAAAATGTCCATCAACAGAGGAATGCACCAAGAAGAAGTGGTCCATGTACACAATGGAATATTAGCCATGGAAAACATTGAAGCACTGCTCTTTGAGGCCCCATACTTGAGCCTGGAGATAATCACAAAACATGAAGTAGGTCGGAAAGCAAAACACCTATATCCTATATTATCACTTATGGCATTATCTAATAACTGACACAGATGAACATATTTCCAAAGAGAAAGACACTCACAGGCTTAGAAAACAAACTATGCTCATCTGAAAGGAAAGGAGGGGGAAATTGAGAAATGAACATTAGTGTTACTATACATATACAAATACATATTATATACATGTATCAAAAACACCGAACATATAGCAAGGGAGGTCGACGGAACACTGTAATATTTTACATGGGAAGAGGATCTGTACATTAATAGACATACATAATGTACAAATGAACCAGATTGTGTACACCTAGGACAAACAATATTCTAAACTTTACCCAGATTAAAAAAACTTTAAAAACCAAGAAGAAGAAATGAGACATAAACTTATGGGGATTTCTCCTGGCAATTTCCATTCTAATTTACAACCTAGGACAATGACTTCCAGAAAGGCTCTGCTGCCCTAGTACCCAGATTGGGGAATGGAGAAATGCTACCTCCTTGTGGCCGTTTCCCACAACAGCAGCTTTGAACCCACTGCAAAAGGTCACTAAATTTTCACCAACTTGCAGTTCTGTAAATGATACCTGCCCTCCAGAAAATTTCTGGGGTCAAAAATCGACCAAAAAATTCAAAAGAGGGCAAGCTTTGAAGAAGACAAGTTCAAGAGCTATATTGTACTCACGGGTTTTTCTTTTAAGAGAAAAGAAAAAGGGGTAGGAATATGACGAATTTAAAAAATTTTAATGACATGCATACCCATATTACAAAAACCTATCAGCTCACAGCAGTCAGAATGGCCATTAGGAAAAATGCTGCAAAAATTAAACCGTGAAGGGAGTGTGGAGAAATGCGTACCTTCGGTTGTAAGGGGGGGCAGGTAAAGAGCCACTAATGAAAACACAGTGTAGGTGCTTTGAAAAGGGAAACATTGAGCTACCAGTCAATCAATCACAACCACTGCTTGGCCTATCACCTGAGAAAATGAGAATCAAAAAGTCACAGGCTGGCAAACCTGTACGCCAGCAAGATTTACCATAGCCAGCACTTGGAAGCAATGAAAATGTCCATCAACCGAGGAATGCACCAAGAAGAATTGGTCCACGTACACAATGGAATATTACTCTAATAATAAATATAAATTCAATTTAAAAACAAACAAAAGCAAGGAGACATCAACATTTGTGGGTTTATCCGGGCACATTGCACTCTAATTTATAACCGAAGAGCACCACTGGCCGGTAGGTCTGTTCTCCTAGTACCAGGAAGGGGACCGTAGAAAGGCTGCCACTATTTGGCCGATACCTGCAAAAGCAGGTTTAAAGCCTGAGATAATGGTCATTTCATATGAACAAGTACTGCAGGGCTATAAATGAAACCTGCCCTCAAAATGTCTTGAGGGAGATAATGGCCAAAATATTTCAAATGGTGACACATACTTTAAGAAAACACTTTGAAGAAATAAGCTCTAATCACAGCTGGAAAAACAAAAAGGACATGTCTTAAAGCTCAATTTCTACGCATTATGAGACACATGCAAATTCAACCACAAAGAGGTATCAGCTCACACCACTCAGAATAACCATCAGCAAAAACTACAAAGAATAAATGCTGAAGGTGCTGGGAAGAAATACATACCCTCCACTTTAAGTGGGACGTAACCTGGAAAGAGCCACTAAGGAGAACAGAATAGAGGTGCCTTTAAAAGGTAAACATTGAGCTACCATATGATCCAGCAGACCTATTCCTGGACCTATAAACTAAGAAGACAAAATTGGAAGGACACAGGCACGCAAATCTGTATTGCATAGTATTACGATAGCCAACATATGGAAGTAACCAAAAAGTGCACCGACAGATGGGTGGACAAAGAAGAACTGCTATCTGTACAGATGGAATATGAGCTAGTGAAAAAATGAAACAATGCCATTTGCAGCACCATAGATGAGTCTAGAAGTAATCACGCAACTTGGAGTAAGTGAGAAAGCGAAAGACACATATCCTATCATATCACATATAGGGGTTACCTAAAAAATGATACAAACAAAGATATTTCCACAGAGAAACACTATCATAGATTCATTAAAAAAACTTATGGTTCACCAAATAGAAAGTTGTGAGGATTGGATACATTACCATATTGAGGTTAACAGAGAGATACAAACACCTGTGAAATATGTAATCACCAAAGACCTACGCAATACCAAGAGAAGACTACTCAACATTGTGTCATAACCTACATGGGAAAAGGCTCCGAAGAAGAATAGATATATGTATATGTGTGAAAGAACCACATCTTGCACACCTAGAACAAAAAAATATTGTAATCAAGTTTGCTGTGATAAAAAATAAAAATTAAGTTAAAAATACCAACAAGAAGTAATGAGACATAAATTAAAGGGCGTTTGCCTCTCACATGCCATTCTAATTTACAAGCTAGAACACCACTTCCAGTAAGGCTCTGTTGCCCTAGTAACCAGATTTGGTAAAGGAGAAATGCTGCCGCCATGTGGCCGATTCCCGCAAGAGCAGCTTTTAACCCACAGCTAATGGTCACTTACCATTCACAAGATCTCAGGGCTGTAAAGGACACCTGCCCTCAAAATTGTGCTGAGGTAGGGAATGGATAAAAAAAATTCAAAACAGGCAAAATTTTCAAGAAGATAGTATGAAGAGGTAAGTTTTACTCACTCTCTTTTTAAAGAAAGGAAAATGGATAAAAGCTCAGCCTCAGGAAGTATTAGACTCATGCAATCTAATCTACAAAAACTTTTCAACTCACACCAGTCGACTGACCATTGGCAAAAAGTCTACAAACAATAAATGCTGAAGAGGTTTTAGAGAACTGTGTACCCTCTAGCTGCTGGTGAGATGTAAAAGGGTTAAACACTAATAATGAGAAGAGGAAAGAGCTGCGTTTTAAAGGAAAAATTGAGGTACCAGTCAATCCAGCAGGCGCACCAATGGGCCTCTCACCTGAGAAGACCAGAATGAAGAAGACCCGGGCTGCAAAAGCTGCACTGCAGCCTTATTCACAATAGACAAGACAGTGAAGCAACCAAAATGTCCATCTACAGATTAAAGGATAAAGAAGAAGTGGTCCATGTACACAATGAATACTAGCCATGGAAAACAATGAAACACCGCTCTTTGAGGCACCATAGATGATCTTGGAGATAATCACAGAACATGAGGTAAGTCGGAAAGCAAAAGTCCTATATCCTATGATATCACTTATAGGCGTTATCTAATAACTGACACAAATGAACATATTTCCACAGAGAAAGTCAATCACAGACTTATTAAAAAAGAACTATGCTTATCTAAAAGTAAAGGTGGGGGGAATGGATAAATGAAGATTAGCGTTACCATATGTATACAAATACATATTATATACATATATCAAAAAGACCGACCATATAGCAAGGAAGGATTACGGAACACTGTAATAATTTACAAAGGAAGAGGATCTCTACATAAATAGGTATGTAGAATATGTAGATGAACCAGAGTGTGTACACCTTGGACAAGCAACATTCTAACCATTACCCCAATTGAAAAAATTAAAACAACGAACTAGGAGTAATGAGACATAGACTTATGGGGGGTTTTCCTGGCACATTCCATTCAAATTTACAACCTAGACAAACGACTTCCAGAATGGCTCTGCTGCCCTAGTACCCAGATTTGGGAATGGAGAAATGCTGCATCCTTGTGGCCATTTCCCACAACAGCAGCTTTAAACCCACTGCAAAAAGTCACTAAATATTCACCAATTGCAGTTCTGTAAATGACACCTGCCCTCCAAAAAATACTGAGGTCGAAAATCGACCAAAAAATTCTAGAGTGCAACCTTCCAAAAAGAAAATTTGAAGAGGTATATTATACTCACACTTTTTTGCTTTTTTCTTTTAACAGAAAAGAAAAAGCCGTGGAAAAATGATGAATTGTAGGAATTTTTACAGACATGTAAACCCAAATTACAAAAACCTATCAGCTCACACCAGTCATAATGGCCATCAAAAAAAATTCGGCCAACAATAAATGCTGACGTGATTGTGGAGAAATGCGTACCCTTGATTCTAAGGGGGACGTGGTAAGAGCCACTAATGAAAGCACAATTGAGTTGCCTTGAGAAGGTAAACGTTGAGCTACCATACCAGTCAATCAATCATACCCACTGCTGGGTCTATCACCTGAGAAAATGAAAGTCAAAAATCACAGGCTGGCAATCCTGCACTCCAGCAATATTTACCATAGGCAACACTTGGAAGCAACGAAAATGTCCATCGACAGAGGAATGCACCAAGAAGAAGTGGTCCATGTACACAATGGAATATTAGCCATGGAAAACATTGAAGCACTGCTCTTTGAGGCACCATACTTGAGCCTGGAGATAATCACAAAACATGAAGTAGGTCGGAAAGCAAAACACCTATATCCTATATTATCACTTATGGCATTATCTAATAACTGACACAGATGAACATATTTCCAAAGAGAAAGACACTCACAGGCTTAGAAAACAAACTATGCTCATCTGAAAGGAAAGGAGGGGGAAATTGAGAAATGAACATTAGTGTTACTATACATATACAAATACATATTATATACATGTATCAAAAACACCGAACATATAGCAAGGGAGGTCGACGGAACACTGTAATATTTTACATGGGAAGAGGATCTGTACATTAATAGACATACATAATGTACAAATGAACCAGATTGTGTACACCTAGGACAAACAATATTCTAAACTTTACCCAGATTAAAAAAACTTTAAAAACCAAGAAGAAGAAATGAGACATAAACTTATGGGGATTTCTCCTGGCAATTTCCATTCTAATTTACAACCTAGGACAATGACTTCCAGCAAGGCTCTGCTGCCCTAGTACCCAGATTGGGGAATGGAGAAATGCTACCTCCTTGTGGCCGTTTCCCACAACAGCAGCTTTGAACCCACTGCAAAAGGTCACTAAATTTTCACCAACTTGCAGTTCTGTAAATGATACCTGCCCTCCAGAAAATTTCTGGGGTCAAAAATCGACCAAAAAATTCAAAAGAGGGCAAGCTTTGAAGAAGACAAGTTCAAGAGCTATATTGTACTCACGGGTTTTTCTTTTAAGAGAAAAGAAAAAGGGGTAGGAATATGACGAATTTAAAAAATTTTAATGACATGCATACCCATATTACAAAAACCTATCAGCTCACAGCAGTCAGAATGGCCATTAGGAAAAATGCTGCAAAAATTAAACCGTGAAGGGAGTGTGGAGAAATGCGTACCTTCGGTTGTAAGGGGGGGCAGGTAAAGAGCCACTAATGAAAACACAGTGTAGGTGCTTTGAAAAGGGAAACATTGAGCTACCAGTCAATCAATCACAACCACTGCTTGGCCTATCACCTGAGAAAATGAGAATCAAAAAGTCACAGGCTGGCAAACCTGTACGCCAGCAAGATTTACCATAGCCAGCACTTGGAAGCAATGAAAATGTCCATCAACCGAGGAATGCACCAAGAAGAATTGGTCCACGTACACAATGGAATATTACTCTAATAATAAATATAAATTCAATTTAAAAACAAACAAAAGCAAGGAGACATCAACATTTGTGGGTTTATCCGGGCACATTGCACTCTAATGTATAACCGAAGAACACCACTGGCCGGTAGGTCTGTTCTCCTAGTACCAGGAAGGGGACCGTAGAAAGGCTGCCACTATTTGGCCGATACCTGCAAAAGCAGGTTTAAAGCCTGAGCTAATGGTCATTTCATATGAACAAGTACTGCAGGGCTATAAATGAAACCTGCCCTCAAAATGTCTTGAGGGAGATAATGGCCAAAATATTTCAAATGGTGACACATACTTTAAGAAAACACTTTGAAGAAATAAGCTCTAATCACAGCTGGAAAAACAAAAAGGACATGTCTTAAAGCTCAATTTCTACGCATTATGAGACACATGCAAATTCAACCACAAAGAGGTATCAGCTCACACCACTCAGAATAACCATCAGCAAAAACTACAAAGAATAAATGCTGAAGGTGCTGGGAAGAAATACATACCCTCCACTTTAAGTGGGACGTAACCTGGAAAGAGCCACTAAGGAGAACAGAATAGAGGTGCCTTTAAAAGGTAAACATTGAGCTACCATATGATCCAGCAGACCTATTCCTGGACCTATAAACTAAGAAGACAAAATTGGAAGGACACAGGCACGCAAATCTGTATTGCATAGTATTACGATAGCCAACATATGGAAGTAACCAAAAAGTGCACCGACAGATGGGTGGACAAAGAAGAACTGCTATCTGTACAGATGGAATATGAGCTAGTGAAAAAATGAAACAATGCCATTTGCAGCACCATAGATGAGTCTAGAAGTAATCACGCAACTTGGAGTAAGTGAGAAAGCGAAAGACACATATCCTATCATATCACATATAGGGGTTACCTAAAAAATGATACAAACAAAGATATTTCCACAGAGAAACACTATCATAGATTCATTAAAAAAACTTATGGTTCACCAAATAGAAAGTTGTGAGGATTGGATACATTACCATATTGAGGTTAACAGAGAGATACAAACACCTGTGAAATATGTAATCACCAAAGACCTACGCAATACCAAGAGAAGACTACTCAACATTGTGTCATAACCTACATGGGAAAAGGCTCCGAAGAAGAATAGATATATGTATATGTGTGAAAGAACCACATCTTGCACACCTAGAACAAAAAAATATTGTAATCAAGTTTGCTGTGATAAAAAATAAAAATTAAGTTAAAAATACCAACAAGAAGTAATGAGACATAAATTAAAGGGCGTTTGCCTCTCACATGCCATTCTAATTTACAAGCTAGAACACCACTTCCAGTAAGGCTCTGTTGCCCTAGTAACCAGATTTGGTAAAGGAGAAATGCTGCCGCCATGTGGCCGATTCCCGCAAGAGCAGCTTTTAACCCACAGCTAATGGTCACTTACCATTCACAAGATCTCAGGGCTGTAAAGGACACCTGCCCTCAAAATTGTGCTGAGGTAGGGAATGGATAAAAAAAATTCAAAACAGGCAAAATTTTCAAGAAGATAGTATGAAGAGGTAAGTTTTACTCACTCTCTTTTTAAAGAAAGGAAAATGGATAAAAGCTCAGCGTCAGGAAGTATTAGACTCATGCAATCTAATCTACAAAAACTTTTCAACTCACACCAGTCGACTGACCATTGGCAAAAAGTCTACAAACAATAAATGCTGAAGAGGTTTTAGAGAACTGTGTACCCTCTAGCTGCTGGTGAGATGTAAAAGGGTTAAACACTAATAATGAGAAGAGGAAAGAGCTGCGTTTTAAAGGAAAAATTGAGGTACCAGTCAATCCAGCAGGCGCACCAATGGGCCTCTCACCTGAGAAGACCAGAATGAAGAAGACCCGGGCTGCAAAAGCTGCACTGCAGCCTTATTCACAATAGACAAGACAGTGAAGCAACCAAAATGTCCATCTACAGATGAAAGGATAAAGAAGAAGTGGTCCATGTACACAATGAATACTAGCCATGGAAAACAATGAAACACCGCTCTTTGAGGCACCATAGATGATCTTGGAGATAATCACAGAACATGAGGTAAGTCGGAAAGCAAAAGTCCTATATCCTATGATATCACTTATAGGCGTTATCTAATAACTGACACAAATGAACATATTTCCACAGAGAAAGTCAATCACAGACTTATTAAAAAAGAACTATGCTTATCTAAAAGTAAAGGTGGGGGGAATGGATAAATGAAGATTAGCGTTACCATATGTATACAAATACATATTATATACATATATCAAAAAGACCGACCATATAGCAAGGAAGGATTACGGAACACTGTAATAATTTACAAAGGAAGAGGATCTCTACATAAATAGGTATGTAGAATATGTAGATGAACCAGAGTGTGTACACCTTGGACAAGCAACATTCTAACCATTACCCCAATTGAAAAAATTAAAACAACGAACTAGGAGTAATGAGACATAGACTTATGGGGGGTTTTCCTGGCACATTCCATTCAAATTTACAACCTAGACAAACGACTTCCAGAATGGCTCTGCTGCCCTAGTACCCAGATTTGGGAATGGAGAAATGCTGCATCCTTGTGGCCGTTTCCCACAACAGCAGCTTTAAACCCACTGCAAAAAGTCACTAAATATTCACCAATTGCAGTTCTGTAAATGACACCTGCCCTCCAAAAAATACTGAGGTCGAAAATCGACCAAAAAATTCTAGAGTGCAACCTTCCAAAAAGAAAATTTGAAGAGGTATATTATACTCACACTTTTTTGCTTTTTTCTTTTAACAGAAAAGAAAAAGCCGTGGAAAAATGATGAATTGTAGGAATTTTTACAGACATGTAAACCCAAATTACAAAAACCTATCAGCTC
This sequence comes from Balaenoptera physalus, assembly GCF_965194825.1. Lineage (NCBI taxonomy): Eukaryota > Metazoa > Chordata > Mammalia > Artiodactyla > Balaenopteridae > Balaenoptera > Balaenoptera physalus. The sequence goes on from NW_028125385.1 coordinate 91,983, forward strand.
ACACCAGTCATAATGGCCATCAAAAAAAATTCGGCCAACAATAAATGCTGACGTGATTGTGGAGAAATGCGTACCCTTGATTCTAAGGGGGACGTGGTAAGAGCCACTAATGAAAGCACAATTGAGTTGCCTTGAGAAGGTAAACGTTGAGCTACCATACCAGTCAATCAATCATACCCACTGCTGGGTCTATCACCTGAGAAAATGAAAGTCAAAAATCACAGGCTGGCAATCCTGCACTCCAGCAATATTTACCATAGGCAACACTTGGAAGCAACGAAAATGTCCATCGACAGAGGAATGCACCAAGAAGAAGTGGTCCATGTACACAATGGAATATTAGCCATGGAAAACATTGAAGCACTGCTCTTTGAGGCCCCATACTTGAGCCTGGAGATAATCACAAAACATGAAGTAGGTCGGAAAGCAAAACACCTATATCCTATATTATCACTTATGGCATTATCTAATAACTGACACAGATGAACATATTTCCAAAGAGAAAGACACTCACAGGCTTAGAAAACAAACTATGCTCATCTGAAAGGAAAGGAGGGGGAAATTGAGAAATGAACATTAGTGTTACTATACATATACAAATACATATTATATACATGTATCAAAAACACCGAACATATAGCAAGGGAGGTCGACGGAACACTGTAATATTTTACATGGGAAGAGGATCTGTACATTAATAGACATACATAATGTACAAATGAACCAGATTGTGTACACCTAGGACAAACAATATTCTAAACTTTACCCAGATTAAAAAAACTTTAAAAACCAAGAAGAAGAAATGAGACATAAACTTATGGGGATTTCTCCTGGCAATTTCCATTCTAATTTACAACCTAGGACAATGACTTCCAGCAAGGCTCTGCTGCCCTAGTACCCAGATTGGGGAATGGAGAAATGCTACCTCCTTGTGGCCGTTTCCCACAACAGCAGCTTTGAACCCACTGCAAAAGGTCACTAAATTTTCACCAACTTGCAGTTCTGTAAATGATACCTGCCCTCCAGAAAATTTCTGGGGTCAAAAATCGACCAAAAAATTCAAAAGAGGGCAAGCTTTGAAGAAGACAAGTTCAAGAGCTATATTGTACTCACGGGTTTTTCTTTTAAGAGAAAAGAAAAAGGGGTAGGAATATGACGAATTTAAAAAATTTTAATGACATGCATACCCATATTACAAAAACCTATCAGCTCACAGCAGTCAGAATGGCCATTAGGAAAAATGCTGCAAAAATTAAACCGTGAAGGGAGTGTGGAGAAATGCGTACCTTCGGTTGTAAGGGGGGGCAGGTAAAGAGCCACTAATGAAAACACAGTGTAGGTGCTTTGAAAAGGGAAACATTGAGCTACCAGTCAATCAATCACAACCACTGCTTGGCCTATCACCTGAGAAAATGAGAATCAAAAAGTCACAGGCTGGCAAACCTGTACGCCAGCAAGATTTACCATAGCCAGCACTTGGAAGCAATGAAAATGTCCATCAACCGAGGAATGCACCAAGAAGAATTGGTCCACGTACACAATGGAATATTACTCTAATAATAAATATAAATTCAATTTAAAAACAAACAAAAGCAAGGAGACATCAACATTTGTGGGTTTATCCGGGCACATTGCACTCTAATTTATAACCGAAGAACACCACTGGCCGGTAGGTCTGTTCTCCTAGTACCAGGAAGGGGACCGTAGAAAGGCTGCCACTATTTGGCCGATACCTGCAAAAGCAGGTTTAAAGCCTGAGCTAATGGTCATTTCATATGAACAAGTACTGCAGGGCTATAAATGAAACCTGCCCTCAAAATGTCTTGAGGGAGATAATGGCCAAAATATTTCAAATGGTGACACATACTTTAAGAAAACACTTTGAAGAAATAAGCTCTAATCACAGCTGGAAAAACAAAAAGGACATGTCTTAAAGCTCAATTTCTACGCATTATGAGACACATGCAAATTCAACCACAAAGAGGTATCAGCTCACACCACTCAGAATAACCATCAGCAAAAACTACAAAGAATAAATGCTGAAGGTGCTGGGAAGAAATACATACCCTCCACTTTAAGTGGGACGTAACCTGGAAAGAGCCACTAAGGAGAACAGAATAGAGGTGCCTTTAAAAGGTAAACATTGAGCTACCATATGATCCAGCAGACCTATTCCTGGACCTATAAACTAAGAAGACAAAATTGGAAGGACACAGGCACGCAAATCTGTATTGCATAGTATTACGATAGCCAACATATGGAAGTAACCAAAAAGTGCACCGACAGATGGGTGGACAAAGAAGAACTGCTATCTGTACAGATGGAATATGAGCTAGTGAAAAAATGAAACAATGCCATTTGCAGCACCATAGATGAGTCTAGAAGTAATCACGCAACTTGGAGTAAGTGAGAAAGCGAAAGACACATATCCTATCATATCACATATAGGGGTTACCTAAAAAATGATACAAACAAAGATATTTCCACAGAGAAACACTATCATAGATTCATTAAAAAAACTTATGGTTCACCAAATAGAAAGTTGTGAGGATTGGATACATTACCATATTGAGGTTAACAGAGAGATACAAACACATGTGAAATATGTAATCACCAAAGACCTACGCAATACCAAGAGAAGACTACTCAACATTGTGTCATAACCTACATGGGAAAAGGCTCCGAAGAAGAATAGATATATGTATATGTGTGAAAGAACCACATCTTGCACACCTAGAACAAAAAAATATTGTAATCAAGTTTGCTGTGATAAAAAATAAAAATTAAGTTAAAAATACCAACAAGAAGTAATGAGACATAAATTAAAGGGCGTTTGCCTCTCACATGCCATTCTAATTTACAAGCTAGAACACCACTTCCAGTAAGGCTCTGTTGCCCTAGTAACCAGATTTGGTAAAGGAGAAATGCTGCCGCCATGTGGCCGATTCCCGCAAGAGCAGCTTTTAACCCACAACTAATGGTCACTTACCATTCACAAGATCTCAGGGCTGTAAAGGACACCTGCCCTCAAAATTGTGCTGAGGTAGGGAATGGATAAAAAAAATTCAAAACAGGCAAAATTTTCAAGAAGATAGTATGAAGAGGTAAGTTTTACTCACTCTCTTTTTAAAGAAAGGAAAATGGATAAAAGCTCAGCCTCAGGAAGTATTAGACTCATGCAATCTAATCTACAAAAACTTTTCAACTCACACCAGTCGACTGACCATTGGCAAAAAGTCTACAAACAATAAATGCTGAAGAGGTTTTAGAGAACTGTGTACCCTCTAGCTGCTGGTGAGATGTAAAAGGGTTAAACACTAATAATGAGAAGAGGAAAGAGCTGCGTTTTAAAGGAAAAATTGAGGTACCAGTCAATCCAGCAGGCGCACCAATGGGCCTCTCACCTGAGAAGACCAGAATGAAGAAGACCCGGGCTGCAAAAGCTGCACTGCAGCCTTATTCACAATAGACAAGACAGTGAAGCAACCAAAATGTCCATCTACAGATTAAAGGATAAAGAAGAAGTGGTCCATGTACACAATGAATACTAGCCATGGAAAACAATGAAACACTGCTCTTTGAGGCACCATAGATGATCTTGGAGATAATCATAGAACATGAGGTAAGTCGGAAAGCAAAAGTCCTATATCCTATGATATCACTTATAGGCGTTATCTAATAACTGACACAAATGAACATATTTCCACAGAGAAAGTCAATCACAGACTTATTAAAAAAGAACTATGCTTATCTAAAAGTAAAGGTGGGGGGAATGGATAAATGAAGATTAGCGTTACCATATGTATACAAATACATATAATATACATATATCAAAAACACCGACCATATAGCAAGGAAGGATTACGGAACACTGTAATAATTTACAAAGGAAGAGGATCTCTACATAAATAGGTATGTAGAATATGTAGATGAACCAGAGTGTGTACACCTTGGACAAGCAACATTCTAACCATTACCCCAATTGAAAAAATTAAAACAACGAACTAGGAGTAATGAGACATAGACTTATGGGGGGTTTTCCTGGCACATTCCATTCAAATTTACAACCTAGACAAACGACTTCCAGAATGGCTCTGCTGCCCTAGTACCCAGATTTGGGAATGGAGAAATGCTGCATCCTTGTGGCCGTTTCCCACAACAGCAGCTTTAAACCCACTGCAAAAAGTCACTAAATATTCACCAATTGCAGTTCTGTAAATGACACCTGCCCTCCAAAAAATACTGAGGTCGAAAATCGACCAAAAAATTCTAGAGTGCAACCTTCCAAAAAGAAAATTTGAAGAGGTATATTATACTCACACTTTTTTGCTTTTTTCTTTTAACAGAAAAGAAAAAGCCGTGGAAAAATGATGAATTGTAGGAATTTTTACAGACATGTAAACCCAAATTACAAAAACCTATCAGCTCACACCAGTCATAATGGCCATCAAAAAAAATTCGGCCAACAATAAATGCTGACGTGATTGTGGAGAAATGCGTACCCTTGATTCTAAGGGGGACGTGGTAAGAGCCACTAATGAAAGCACAATTGAGTTGCCTTGAGAAGGTAAACGTTGAGCTACCATACCAGTCAATCAATCATACCCACTGCTGGGTCTATCACCTGAGAAAATGAAAGTCAAAAATCACAGGCTGGCAATCCTGCACTCCAGCAATATTTACCATAGGCAACACTTGGAAGCAACGAAAATGTCCATCGACAGAGGAATGCACCAAGAAGAAGTGGTCCATGTACACAATGGAATATTAGCCATGGAAAACATTGAAGCACTGCTCTTTGAGGCCCCATACTTGAGCCTGGAGATAATCACAAAACATGAAGTAGGTCGGAAAGCAAAACACCTATATCCTATATTATCACTTATGGCATTATCTAATAACTGACACAGATGAACATATTTCCAAAGAGAAAGACACTCACAGGCTTAGAAAACAAACTATGCTCATCTGAAAGGAAAGGAGGGGGAAATTGAGAAATGAACATTTGTGTTACTATACATATACAAATACATATTATATACATGTATCAAAAACACCGAACATATAGCAAGGGAGGTCGACGGAACACTGTAATATTTTACATGGGAAGAGGATCTGTACATTAATAGACATACATAATGTACAAATGAACCAGATTGTGTACACCTAGGACAAACAATATTCTAAACTTTACCCAGATTAAAAAAACTTTAAAAACCAAGAAGAAGAAATGAGACATAAACTTATGGGGATTTCTCCTGGCAATTTCCATTCTAATTTACAACCTAGGACAATGACTTCCAGCAAGGCTCTGCTGCCCTAGTACCCAGATTGGGGAATGGAGAAATGCTACCTCCTTGTGGCCGTTTCCCACAACAGCAGCTTTGAACCCACTGCAAAAGGTCACTAAATTTTCACCAACTTGCAGTTCTGTAAATGATACCTGCCCTCCAGAAAATTTCTGGGGTCAAAAATCGACCAAAAAATTCAAAAGAGGGCAAGCTTTGAAGAAGACAAGTTCAAGAGCTATATTGTACTCACGGGTTTTTCTTTTAAGAGAAAAGAAAAAGGGGTAGGAATATGACGAATTTAAAAAATTTTAATGACATGCATACCCATATTACAAAAACCTATCAGCTCACAGCAGTCAGAATGGCCATTAGGAAAAATGCTGCAAAAATTAAACCGTGAAGGGAGTGTGGAGAAATGCGTACCTTCGGTTGTAAGGGGGGGCAGGTAAAGAGCCACTAATGAAAACACAGTGTAGGTGCTTTGAAAAGGGAAACATTGAGCTACCAGTCAATCAATCACAACCACTGCTTGGCCTATCACCTGAGAAAATGAGAATCAAAAAGTCACAGGCTGGCAAACCTGTACGCCAGCAAGATTTACCATAGCCAGCACTTGGAAGCAATGAAAATGTCCATCAACCGAGGAATGCACCAAGAAGAATTGGTCCACGTACACAATGGAATATTACTCTAATAATAAATATAAATTCAATTTAAAAACAAACAAAAGCAAGGAGACATCAACATTTGTGGGTTTATCCGGGCACATTGCACTCTAATTTATAACCGAAGAACACCACTGGCCGGTAGGTCTGTTCTCCTAGTACCAGGAAGGGGACCGTAGAAAGGCTGCCACTATTTGGCCGATACCTGCAAAAGCAGGTTTAAAGCCTGAGCTAATGGTCATTTCATATGAACAAGTACTGCAGGGCTATAAATGAAACCTGCCCTCAAAATGTCTTGAGGGAGATAATGGCCAAAATATTTCAAATGGTGACACATACTTTAAGAAAACACTTTGAAGAAATAAGCTCTAATCACAGCTGGAAAAACAAAAAGGACATGTCTTAAAGCTCAATTTCTACGCATTATGAGACACATGCAAATTCAACCACAAAGAGGTATCAGCTCACACCACTCAGAATAACCATCAGCAAAAACTACAAAGAATAAATGCTGAAGGTGCTGGGAAGAAATACATACCCTCCACTTTAAGTGGGACGTAACCTGGAAAGAGCCACTAAGGAGAACAGAATAGAGGTGCCTTTAAAAGGTAAACATTGAGCTACCATATGATCCAGCAGACCTATTCCTGGACCTATAAACTAAGAAGACAAAATTGGAAGGACACAGGCACGCAAATCTGTATTGCATAGTATTACGATAGCCAACATATGGAAGTAACCAAAAAGTGCACCGACAGATGGGTGGACAAAGAAGAACTGCTATCTGTACAGATGGAATATGAGCTAGTGAAAAAATGAAACAATGCCATTTGCAGCACCATAGATGAGTCTAGAAGTAATCACGCAACTTGGAGTAAGTGAGAAAGCGAAAGACACATATCCTATCATATCACATATAGGGGTTACCTAAAAAATGATACAAACAAAGATATTTCCACAGAGAAACACTATCATAGATTCATTAAAAAAACTTATGGTTCACCAAATAGAAAGTTGTGAGGATTGGATACATTACCATATTGAGGTTAACAGAGAGATACAAACACATGTGAAATATGTAATCACCAAAGACCTACGCAATACCAAGAGAAGACTACTCAACATTGTGTCATAACCTACATGGGAAAAGGCTCCGAAGAAGAATAGATATATGTATATGTGTGAAAGAACCACATCTTGCACACCTAGAACAAAAAAATATTGTAATCAAGTTTGCTGTGATAAAAAATAAAAATTAAGTTAAAAATACCAACAAGAAGTAATGAGACATAAATTAAAGGGCGTTTGCCTCTCACATGCCATTCTAATTTACAAGCTAGAACACCACTTCCAGTAAGGCTCTGTTGCCCTAGTAACCAGATTTGGTAAAGGAGAAATGCTGCCGCCATGTGGCCGATTCCCGCAAGAGCAGCTTTTAACCCACAACTAATGGTCACTTACCATTCACAAGATCTCAGGGCTGTAAAGGACACCTGCCCTCAAAATTGTGCTGAGGTAGGGAATGGATAAAAAAAATTCAAAACAGGCAAAATTTTCAAGAAGATAGTATGAAGAGGTAAGTTTTACTCACTCTCTTTTTAAAGAAAGGAAAATGGATAAAAGCTCAGCCTCAGGAAGTATTAGACTCATGCAATCTAATCTACAAAAACTTTTCAACTCACACCAGTCGACTGACCATTGGCAAAAAGTCTACAAACAATAAATGCTGAAGAGGTTTTAGAGAACTGTGTACCCTCTAGCTGCTGGTGAGATGTAAAAGGGTTAAACACTAATAATGAGAAGAGGAAAGAGCTGCGTTTTAAAGGAAAAATTGAGGTACCAGTCAATCCAGCAGGCGCACCAATGGGCCTCTCACCTGAGAAGACCAGAATGAAGAAGACCCGGGCTGCAAAAGCTGCACTGCAGCCTTATTCACAATAGACAAGACAGTGAAGCAACCAAAATGTCCATCTACAGATTAAAGGATAAAGAAGAAGTGGTCCATGTACACAATGAATACTAGCCATGGAAAACAATGAAACACTGCTCTTTGAGGCACCATAGATGATCTTGGAGATAATCATAGAACATGAGGTAAGTCGGAAAGCAAAAGTCCTATATCCTATGATATCACTTATAGGCGTTATCTAATAACTGACACAAATGAACATATTTCCACAGAGAAAGTCAATCACAGACTTATTAAAAAAGAACTATGCTTATCTAAAAGTAAAGGTGGGGGGAATGGATAAATGAAGATTAGCGTTACCATATGTATACAAATACATATAATATACATATATCAAAAACACCGACCATATAGCAAGGAAGGATTACGGAACACTGTAATAATTTACAAAGGAAGAGGATCTCTACATAAATAGGTATGTAGAATATGTAGATGAACCAGAGTGTGTACACCTTGGACAAGCAACATTCTAACCATTACCCCAATTGAAAAAATTAAAACAACGAACTAGGAGTAATGAGACATAGACTTATGGGGGGTTTTCCTGGCACATTCCATTCAAATTTACAACCTAGACAAACGACTTCCAGAATGGCTCTGCTGCCCTAGTACCCAGATTTGGGAATGGAGAAATGCTGCATCCTTGTGGCCGTTTCCCACAACAGCAGCTTTAAACCCACTGCAAAAAGTCACTAAATATTCACCAATTGCAGTTCTGTAAATGACACCTGCCCTCCAAAAAATACTGAGGTCGAAAATCGACCAAAAAATTCTAGAGTGCAACCTTCCAAAAAGAAAATTTGAAGAGGTATATTATACTCACACTTTTTTGCTTTTTTCTTTTAACAGAAAAGAAAAAGCCGTGGAAAAATGATGAATTGTAGGAATTTTTACAGACATGTAAACCCAAATTACAAAAACCTATCAGCTCACACCAGTCATAATGGCCATCAAAAAAAATTCGGCCAACAATAAATGCTGACGTGATTGTGGAGAAATGCGTACCCTTGATTCTAAGGGGGACGTGGTAAGAGCCACTAATGAAAGCACAATTGAGTTGCCTTGAGAAGGTAAACGTTGAGCTACCATACCAGTCAATCAATCATACCCACTGCTGGGTCTATCACCTGAGAAAATGAAAGTCAAAAATCACAGGCTGGCAATCCTGCACTCCAGCAATATTTACCATAGGCAACACTTGGAAGCAACGAAAATGTCCATCGACAGAGGAATGCACCAAGAAGAAGTGGTCCATGTACACAATGGAATATTAGCCATGGAAAACATTGAAGCACTGCTCTTTGAGGCCCCATACTTGAGCCTGGAGATAATCACAAAACATGAAGTAGGTCGGAAAGCAAAACACCTATATCCTATATTATCACTTATGGCATTATCTAATAACTGACACAGATGAACATATTTCCAAAGAGAAAGACACTCACAGGCTTAGAAAACAAACTATGCTCATCTGAAAGGAAAGGAGGGGGAAATTGAGAAATGAACATTTGTGTTACTATACATATACAAATACATATTATATACATGTATCAAAAACACCGAACATATAGCAAGGGAGGTCGACGGAACACTGTAATATTTTACATGGGAAGAGGATCTGTACATTAATAGACATACATAATGTACAAATGAACCAGATTGTGTACACCTAGGACAAACAATATTCTAAACTTTACCCAGATTAAAAAAACTTTAAAAACCAAGAAGAAGAAATGAGACATAAACTTATGGGGATTTCTCCTGGCAATTTCCATTCTAATTTACAACCTAGGACAATGACTTCCAGAAAGGCTCTGCTGCCCTAGTACCCAGATTGGGGAATGGAGAAATGCTACCTCCTTGTGGCCGTTTCCCACAACAGCAGCTTTGAACCCACTGCAAAAGGTCACTAAATTTTCACCAACTTGCAGTTCTGTAAATGATACCTGCCCTCCAGAAAATTTCTGGGGTCAAAAATCGACCAAAAAATTCAAAAGAGGGCAAGCTTTGAAGAAGACAAGTTCAAGAGCTATATTGTACTCACGGGTTTTTCTTTTAAGAGAAAAGAAAAAGGGGTAGGAATATGACGAATTTAAAAAATTTTAATGACATGCATACCCATATTACAAAAACCTATCAGCTCACAGCAGTCAGAATGGCCATTAGGAAAAATGCTGCAAAAATTAAACCGTGAAGGGAGTGTGGAGAAATGCGTACCTTCGGTTGTAAGGGGGGGCAGGTAAAGAGCCACTAATGAAAACACAGTGTAGGTGCTTTGAAAAGGGAAACATTGAGCTACCAGTCAATCAATCACAACCACTGCTTGGCCTATCACCTGAGAAAATGAGAATCAAAAAGTCACAGGCTGGCAAACCTGTACGCCAGCAAGATTTACCATAGCCAGCACTTGGAAGCAATGAAAATGTCCATCAACCGAGGAATGCACCAAGAAGAATTGGTCCACGTACACAATGGAATATTACTCTAATAATAAATATAAATTCAATTTAAAAACAAACAAAAGCAAGGAGACATCAACATTTGTGGGTTTATCCGGGCACATTGCACTCTAATTTATAACCGAAGAACACCACTGGCCGGTAGGTCTGTTCTCCTAGTACCAGGAAGGGGACCGTAGAAAGGCTGCCACTATTTGGCCGATACCTGCAAAAGCAGGTTTAAAGCCTGAGCTAATGGTCATTTCATATGAACAGGTACTGCAGGGCTATAAATGAAACCTGCCCTCAAAATGTCTTGAGGGAGATAATGGCCAAAATATTTCAAATGGTGACACATACTTTAAGAAAACACTTTGAAGAAATAAGCTCTAATCATAGCTGGAAAAACAAAAAGGACATGTCTTAAAGCTCAATTTCTACGCATTATGAGACACATGCAAATTCAACCACAAAGAGGTATCAGCTCACACCACTCAGAATAACCATCAGCAAAAACTACAAAGAATAAATGCTGAAGGTGCTGGGGAGAAATACATACCCTCCACTTTAAGTGGGACGTAACCTGGAAAGAGCCACTAAGGAGAACAGAATAGAGGTGCCTTTAAAAGGTAAACATTGAGCTACCATATGATCCAGCAGACCTATTCCTGGACCTATAAACTAAGAAGACAAAATTGGAAGGACACAGGCACGCAAATCTGTATTGCATGGTATTACGATAGCCAACATATGGAAGTAACCAAAAAGTGCACCGACAGATGGGTGGACAAAGAAGAACTGCTATCTGTACAGATGGAATATGAGCTAGTGAAAAAATGAAACAATGCCATTTGCAGCACCATAGATGAGTCTAGAAGTAATCACGCAACTTGGAGTAAGTGAGAAAGCGAAAGACACATATCCTATCATATCACATATAGGGGTTACCTAAAAAATGATACAAACAAAGATATTTCCACAGAGAAACACTATCATAGATTCATTAAAAAAACTTATGGTTCACCAAATAGAAAGTTGTGAGGATTGGATACATTACCATATTGAGGTTAACAGAGAGATACAAACACATGTGAAATATGTAATCACCAAAGACCTACGCAATACCAAGAGAAGACTACTCAACATTGTGTCATAACCTACATGGGAAAAGGCTCCGAAGAAGAATAGATATATGTATATGTGTGAAAGAACCACATCTTGCACACCTAGAACAAAAAAATATTGTAATCAAGTTTGCTGTGATAAAAAATAAAAATTAAGTTAAAAATACCAACAAGAAGTAATGAGACATAAATTAAAGGGCGTTTGCCTCTCACATGCCATTCTAATTTACAAGCTAGAACACCACTTCCAGTAAGGCTCTGTTGCCCTAGTAACCAGATTTGGTAAAGGAGAAATGCTGCCGCCATGTGGCCGATTCCCGCAAGAGCAGCTTTTAACCCACAACTAATGGTCACTTACCATTCACAAGATCTCAGGGCTGTAAAGGACACCTGCCCTCAAAATTGTGCTGAGGTAGGGAATGGATAAAAAAAATTCAAAACAGGCAAAATTTTCAAGAAGATAGTATGAAGAGGTAAGTTTTACTCACTCTCTTTTTAAAGAAAGGAAAATGGATAAAAGCTCAGCCTCAGGAAGTATTAGACGCATGCAATCTAATCTACAAAAACTTTTCAACTCACACCAGTCGACTGACCATTGGCAAAAAGTCTACAAACAATAAATGCTGAAGAGGTTTTAGAGAACTGTGTACCCTCTAGCTGCTGGTGAGATGTAAAAGGATTAAACACTAATAATGAGAAGAGGAAAGAGCTGCGTTTTAAAGGAAAAATTGAGGTACCAGTCAATCCAGCAGGCGCACCAATGGGCCTCTCACCTGAGAAGACCAGAATGAAGAAGACCCGGGCTGCAAAAGCTGCACTGCAGCCTTATTCACAATAGACAAGACAGTGAAGCAACCAAAATGTCCATCTACAGATTAAAGGATAAAGAAGAAGTGGTCCATGTACACAATGAATACTAGCCATGGAAAACAATGAAACACTGCTCTTTGAGGCACCATAGATGATCTTGGAGATAATCACAGAACATGAGGTAAGTCGGAAAGCAAAAGTCCTATATCCTATGATATCACTTATAGGCGTTATCTAATAACTGACACAAATGAACATATTTCCACAGAGAAAGTCAATCACAGACTTATTAAAAAAGAACTATGCTTATCTAAAAGTAAAGGTGGGGGGAATGGATAAATGAAGATTAGCGTTACCATATGTATACAAATACATATAATATACATATATCAAAAACACCGACCATATAGCAAGGAAGGATTACGGAACACTGTAATAATTTACAAAGGAAGAGGATCTCTACATAAATAGGTATGTAGAATATGTAGATGAACCAGAGTGTGTACACCTTGGACAAGCAACATTCTAACCATTACCCCAATTGAAAAAATTAAAACAACGAACTAGGAGTAATGAGACATAGACTTATGGGGGGTTTTCCTGGCACATTCCATTCAAATTTACAACCTAGACAAACGACTTCCAGAATGGCTCTGCTGCCCTAGTACCCAGATTTGGGAATGGAGAAATGCTGCATCCTTGTGGCCGTTTCCCACAACAGCAGCTTTAAACCCACTGCAAAAAGTCACTAAATATTCACCAATTGCAGTTCTGTAAATGACACCTGCCCTCCAAAAAATACTGAGGTCGAAAATCGACCAAAAAATTCTAGAGTGCAACCTTCCAAAAAGAAAATTTGAAGAGGTATATTATACTCACACTTTTTTGCTTTTTTCTTTTAACAGAAAAGAAAAAGCCGTGGAAAAATGATGAATTGTAGGAATTTTTACAGACATGTAAACCCAAATTACAAAAACCTATCAGCTCACACCAGTCATAATGGCCATCAAAAAAAATTCGGCCAACAATAAATGCTGACGTGATTGTGGAGAAATGCGTACCCTTGATTCTAAGGGGGACGTGGTAAGAGCCACTAATGAAAGCACAATTGAGTTGCCTTGAGAAGGTAAACGTTGAGCTACCATACCAGTCAATCAATCATACCCACTGCTGGGTCTATCACCTGAGAAAATGAAAGTCAAAAATCACAGGCTGGCAATCCTGCACTCCAGCAATATTTACCATAGGCAACACTTGGAAGCAACGAAAATGTCCATCGACAGAGGAATGCACCAAGAAGAAGTGGTCCATGTACACAATGGAATATTAGCCATGGAAAACATTGAAGCACTGCTCTTTGAGGCCCCATACTTGAGCCTGGAGATAATCACAAAACATGAAGTAGGTCGGAAAGCAAAACACCTATATCCTATATTATCACTTATGGCATTATCTAATAACTGACACAGATGAACATATTTCCAAAGAGAAAGACACTCACAGGCTTAGAAAACAAACTATGCTCATCTGAAAGGAAAGGAGGGGGAAATTGAGAAATGAACATTTGTGTTACTATACATATACAAATACATATTATATACATGTATCAAAAACACCGAACATATAGCAAGGGAGGTCGACGGAACACTGTAATATTTTACATGGGAAGAGGATCTGTACATTAATAGACATACATAATGTACAAATGAACCAGATTGTGTACACCTAGGACAAACAATATTCTAAACTTTACCCAGATTAAAAAAACTTTAAAAACCAAGAAGAAGAAATGAGACATAAACTTATGGGGATTTCTCCTGGCAATTTCCATTCTAATTTACAACCTAGGACAATGACTTCCAGAAAGGCTCTGCTGCCCTAGTACCCAGATTGGGGAATGGAGAAATGCTACCTCCTTGTGGCCGTTTCCCACAACAGCAGCTTTGAACCCACTGCAAAAGGTCACTAAATTTTCACCAACTTGCAGTTCTGTAAATGATACCTGCCCTCCAGAAAATTTCTGGGGTCAAAAATCGACCAAAAAATTCAAAAGAGGGCAAGCTTTGAAGAAGACAAGTTCAAGAGCTATATTGTACTCACGGGTTTTTCTTTTAAGAGAAAAGAAAAAGGGGTAGGAATATGACGAATTTAAAAAATTTTAATGACATGCATACCCATATTACAAAAACCTATCAGCTCACAGCAGTCAGAATGGCCATTAGGAAAAATGCTGCAAAAATTAAACCGTGAAGGGAGTGTGGAGAAATGCGTACCTTCGGTTGTAAGGGGGGGCAGGTAAAGAGCCACTAATGAAAACACAGTGTAGGTGCTTTGAAAAGGGAAACATTGAGCTACCAGTCAATCAATCACAACCACTGCTTGGCCTATCACCTGAGAAAATGAGAATCAAAAAGTCACAGGCTGGCAAACCTGTACGCCAGCAAGATTTACCATAGCCAGCACTTGGAAGCAATGAAAATGTCCATCAACCGAGGAATGCACCAAGAAGAATTGGTCCACGTACACAATGGAATATTACTCTAATAATAAATATAAATTCAATTTAAAAACAAACAAAAGCAAGGAGACATCAACATTTGTGGGTTTATCCGGGCACATTGCACTCTAATTTATAACCGAAGAACACCACTGGCCGGTAGGTCTGTTCTCCTAGTACCAGGAAGGGGACCGTAGAAAGGCTGCCACTATTTGGCCGATACCTGCAAAAGCAGGTTTAAAGCCTGAGCTAATGGTCATTTCATATGAACAGGTACTGCAGGGCTATAAATGAAACCTGCCCTCAAAATGTCTTGAGGGAGATAATGGCCAAAATATTTCAAATGGTGACACATACTTTAAGAAAACACTTTGAAGAAATAAGCTCTAATCATAGCTGGAAAAACAAAAAGGACATGTCTTAAAGCTCAATTTCTACGCATTATGAGACACATGCAAATTCAACCACAAAGAGGTATCAGCTCACACCACTCAGAATAACCATCAGCAAAAACTACAAAGAATAAATGCTGAAGGTGCTGGGGAGAAATACATACCCTCCACTTTAAGTGGGACGTAACCTGGAAAGAGCCACTAAGGAGAACAGAATAGAGGTGCCTTTAAAAGGTAAACATTGAGCTACCATATGATCCAGCAGACCTATTCCTGGACCTATAAACTAAGAAGACAAAATTGGAAGGACACAGGCACGCAAATCTGTATTGCATGGTATTACGATAGCCAACATATGGAAGTAACCAAAAAGTGCACCGACAGATGGGTGGACAAAGAAGAACTGCTATCTGTACAGATGGAATATGAGCTAGTGAAAAAATGAAACAATGCCATTTGCAGCACCATAGATGAGTCTAGAAGTAATCACGCAACTTGGAGTAAGTGAGAAAGCGAAAGACACATATCCTATCATATCACATATAGGGGTTACCTAAAAAATGATACAAACAAAGATATTTCCACAGAGAAACACTATCATAGATTCATTAAAAAAACTTATGGTTCACCAAATAGAAAGTTGTGAGGATTGGATACATTACCATATTGAGGTTAACAGAGAGATACAAACACATGTGAAATATGTAATCACCAAAGACCTACGCAATACCAAGAGAAGACTACTCAACATTGTGTCATAACCTACATGGGAAAAGGCTCCGAAGAAGAATAGATATATGTATATGTGTGAAAGAACCACATCTTGCACACCTAGAACAAAAAAATATTGTAATCAAGTTTGCTGTGATAAAAAATAAAAATTAAGTTAAAAATACCAACAAGAAGTAATGAGACATAAATTAAAGGGCGTTTGCCTCTCACATGCCATTCTAATTTACAAGCTAGAACACCACTTCCAGTAAGGCTCTGTTGCCCTAGTAACCAGATTTGGTAAAGGAGAAATGCTGCCGCCATGTGGCCGATTCCCGCAAGAGCAGCTTTTAACCCACAACTAATGGTCACTTACCATTCACAAGATCTCAGGGCTGTAAAGGACACCTGCCCTCAAAATTGTGCTGAGGTAGGGAATGGATAAAAAAAATTCAAAACAGGCAAAATTTTCAAGAAGATAGTATGAAGAGGTAAGTTTTACTCACTCTCTTTTTAAAGAAAGGAAAATGGATAAAAGCTCAGCCTCAGGAAGTATTAGACGCATGCAATCTAATCTACAAAAACTTTTCAACTCACACCAGTCGACTGACCATTGGCAAAAAGTCTACAAACAATAAATGCTGAAGAGGTTTTAGAGAACTGTGTACCCTCTAGCTGCTGGTGAGATGTAAAAGGATTAAACACTAATAATGAGAAGAGGAAAGAGCTGCGTTTTAAAGGAAAAATTGAGGTACCAGTCAATCCAGCAGGCGCACCAATGGGCCTCTCACCTGAGAAGACCAGAATGAAGAAGACCCGGGCTGCAAAAGCTGCACTGCAGCCTTATTCACAATAGACAAGACAGTGAAGCAACCAAAATGTCCATCTACAGATTAAAGGATAAAGAAGAAGTGGTCCATGTACACAATGAATACTAGCCATGGAAAACAATGAAACACTGCTCTTTGAGGCACCATAGATGATCTTGGAGATAATCACAGAACATGAGGTAAGTCGGAAAGCAAAAGTCCTATATCCTATGATATCACTTATAGGCGTTATCTAATAACTGACACAAATGAACATATTTCCACAGAGAAAGTCAATCACAGACTTATTAAAAAAGAACTATGCTTATCTAAAAGTAAAGGTGGGGGGAATGGATAAATGAAGATTAGCGTTACCATATGTATACAAATACATATAATATACATATATCAAAAACACCGACCATATAGCAAGGAAGGATTACGGAACACTGTAATAATTTACAAAGGAAGAGGATCTCTACATAAATAGGTATGTAGAATATGTAGATGAACCAGAGTGTGTACACCTTGGACAAGCAACATTCTAACCATTACCCCAATTGAAAAAATTAAAACAACGAACTAGGAGTAATGAGACATAGACTTATGGGGGGTTTTCCTGGCACATTCCATTCAAATTTACAACCTAGACAAACGACTTCCAGAATGGCTCTGCTGCCCTAGTACCCAGATTTGGGAATGGAGAAATGCTGCATCCTTGTGGCCGTTTCCCACAACAGCAGCTTTAAACCCACTGCAAAAAGTCACTAAATATTCACCAATTGCAGTTCTGTAAATGACACCTGCCCTCCAAAAAATACTGAGGTCGAAAATCGACCAAAAAATTCTAGAGTGCAACCTTCCAAAAAGAAAATTTGAAGAGGTATATTATACTCACACTTTTTTGCTTTTTTCTTTTAACAGAAAAGAAAAAGCCATGGAAAAATGATGAATTGTAGGAATTTTTACAGACATGTAAACCCAAATTACAAAAACCTATCAGCTCACACCAGTCATAATGGCCATCAAAAAAAATTCGGCCAACAATAAATGCTGACGTGATTGTGGAGAAATGCGTACCCTTGATTCTAAGGGGGACGTGGTAAGAGCCACTAATGAAAGCACAATTGAGTTGCCTTGAGAAGGTAAACGTTGAGCTACCATACCAGTCAATCAATCATACCCACTGCTGGGTCTATCACCTGAGAAAATGAAAGTCAAAAATCACAGGCTGGCAATCCTGCACTCCAGCAATATTTACCATAGGCAACACTTGGAAGCAACGAAAATGTCCATCGACAGAGGAATGCACCAAGAAGAAGTGGTCCATGTACACAATGGAATATTAGCCATGGAAAACATTGAAGCACTGCTCTTTGAGGCCCCATACTTGAGCCTGGAGATAATCACAAAACATGAAGTAGGTCGGAAAGCAAAACACCTATATCCTATATTATCACTTATGGCATTATCTAATAACTGACACAGATGAACATATTTCCAAAGAGAAAGACACTCACAGGCTTAGAAAACAAACTATGCTCATCTGAAAGGAAAGGAGGGGGAAATTGAGAAATGAACATTTGTGTTACTATACATATACAAATACATATTATATACATGTATCAAAAACACCGAACATATAGCAAGGGAGGTCGACGGAACACTGTAATATTTTACATGGGAAGAGGATCTGTACATTAATAGACATACATAATGTACAAATGAACCAGATTGTGTACACCTAGGACAAACAATATTCTAAACTTTACCCAGATTAAAAAAACTTTAAAAACCAAGAAGAAGAAATGAGACATAAACTTATGGGGATTTCTCCTGGCAATTTCCATTCTAATTTACAACCTAGGACAATGACTTCCAGAAAGGCTCTGCTGCCCTAGTACCCAGATTGGGGAATGGAGAAATGCTACCTCCTTGTGGCCGTTTCCCACAACAGCAGCTTTGAACCCACTGCAAAAGGTCACTAAATTTACACCAACTTGCAGTTCTGTAAATGATACCTGCCCTCCAGAAAATTTCTGGGGTCAAAAATCGACCAAAAAATTCAAAAGAGGGCAAGCTTTGAAGAAGACAAGTTCAAGAGCTATATTGTACTCATGGGTTTTTCTTTTAAGAGAAAAGAAAAAGGGGTAGGAATATGACGAATTTAAAAAATTTTAATGACATGCATACCCATATTACAAAAACCTATCAGCTCACAGCAGTCAGAATGGCCATTAGGAAAAATGCTGCAAAAATTAAACCGTGAAGGGAGTGTGGAGAAATGCGTACCTTCGGTTGTAAGGGGGGGCAGGTAAAGAGCCACTAATGAAAACACAGTGTAGGTGCTTTGAAAAGGGAAACATTGAGCTACCAGTCAATCAATCACAACCACTGCTTGGCCTATCACCTGAGAAAATGAGAATCAAAAAGTCACAGGCTGGCAAACCTGTACGCCAGCAAGATTTACCATAGCCAGCACTTGGAAGCAATGAAAATGTCCATCAACCGAGGAATGCACCAAGAAGAATTGGTCCACGTACACAATGGAATATTACTCTAATAATAAATATAAATTCAATTTAAAAACAAACAAAAGCAAGGAGACATCAACATTTGTGGGTTTATCCGGGCACATTGCACTCTAATTTATAACCGAAGAACACCATTGGCCGGTAGGTCTGTTCTCCTAGTACCAGGAAGGGGACCGTAGAAAGGCTGCCACTATTTGGCCGATACCTGCAAAAGCAGGTTTAAAGCCTGAGCTAATGGTCATTTCATATGAACAGGTACTGCAGGGCTATAAATGAAACCTGCCCTCAAAATGTCTTGAGGGAGATAATGGCCAAAATATTTCAAATGGTGACACATACTTTAAGAAAACACTTTGAAGAAATAAGCTCTAATCACAGCTGGAAAAACAAAAAGGACATGTCTTAAAGCTCAATTTCTACGCATTATGAGACACATGCAAATTCAACCACAAAGAGGTATCAGCTCACACCACTCAGAATAACCATCAGCAAAAACTACAAAGAATAAATGCTGAAGGTGCTGGGGAGAAATACATACCCTCCACTTTAAGTGGGACGTAACCTGGAAAGAGCCACTAAGGAGAACAGAATAGAGGTGCCTTTAAAAGGTAAACATTGAGCTACCATATGATCCAGCAGACCTATTCCTGGACCTATAAACTAAGAAGACAAAATTGGAAGGACACAGGCACGCAAATCTGTATTGCATGGTATTACGATAGCCAACATATGGAAGTAACCAAAAAGTGCACCGACAGATGGGTGGACAAAGAAGAACTGCTATCTGTACAGATGGAATATGAGCTAGTGAAAAAATGAAACAATGCCATTTGCAGCACCATAGATGAGTCTAGAAGTAATCACGCAACTTGGAGTAAGTGAGAAAGCGAAAGACACATATCCTATCATATCACATATAGGGGTTACCTAAAAAATGATACAAACAAAGATATTTCCACAGAGAAACACTATCATAGATTCATTAAAAAAACTTATGGTTCACCAAATAGAAAGTTGTGAGGATTGGATACATTACCATATTGAGGTTAACAGAGAGATACAAACACCTGTGAAATATGTAATCACCAAAGACCTACGCAATACCAAGAGAAGACTACTCAACATTGTGTCATAACCTACATGGGAAAAGGCTCTGAAGAAGAATAGATATATGTATATGTGTGAAAGAACCACATCTTGCACACCTAGAACAAAAAAATATTGTAATCAAGTTTGCTGTGATAAAAAATAAAAATTAAGTTAAAAATACCAACAAGAAGTAATGAGACATAAATTAAAGGGCGTTTTCCTCTCACATGCCATTCTAATTTACAAGCTAGAACACCACTTCCAGTAAGGCTCTGTTGCCCTAGTAACCAGATTTGGTAAAGGAGAAATGCTGCCGCCATGTGGCCGATTCCCGCAAGAGCAGCTTTTAACCCACAGCTAATGGTCACTTACCATTCACAAGATCTCAGGGCTGTAAAGGACACCTGCCCTCAAAATTGTGCTGAGGTAGGGAATGGATAAAAAAAATTCAAAACAGGCAAAATTTTCAAGAAGATAGTATGAAGAGGTAAGTTTTACTCACTCTCTTTTTAAAGAAAGGAAAATGGATAAAAGCTCAGCCTCAGGAAGTATTAGACTCATGCAATCTAATCTACAAAAACTTTTCAACTCACACCAGTCGACTGACCATTGGCAAAAAGTCTACAAACAATAAATGCTGAAGAGGTTTTAGAGAACTGTGTACCCTCTAGCTGCTGGTGAGATGTAAAATGGTTAAACACTAATAATGAGAAGAGAAAAGAGCTGCGTTTAAAAGGAAAAATTGAGGTACCAGTCAATCCAGCAGGCGCACCAATGGGCCTCTCACCTGAGAAGACCAGAATGAAGAAGACCCGGGCTGCAAAAGCTGCACTGCAGCCTTATTCACAATAGACAAGACAGTGAAGCAACCAAAATGTCCATCTACAGATGAAAGGATAAAGAAGAAGTGGTCCATGTACACAATGAATACTAGCCATGGAAAACAATGAAACACTGCTCTTTGAGGCACCATAGATGATCTTGGAGATAATCACAGAACATGAGGTAAGTCGGAAAGCAAAAGTCCTATATCCTATGATATCACTTATAGGCGTTATCTAATAACTGACACAAATGAACATATTTCCACAGAGAAAGTCAATCACAGACTTATTAAAAAAGAACTATGCTTATCTAAAAGTAAAGGTGGGGGGAATGGATAAATGAAGATTAGCGTTACCATATGTATACAAATACATATTATATACATATATCAAAAAGACCGACCATATAGCAAGGAAGGATTACGGAACACTGTAATAATTTACAAAGGAAGAGGATCTCTACATAAATAGGTATGTAGAATATGTAGATGAACCAGAGTGTGTACACCTTGGACAAGCAACATTCTAACCATTACCCCAATTGAAAAAATTAAAACAACGAACTAGGAGTAATGAGACATAGACTTATGGGGGGTTTTCCTGGCACATTCCATTCAAATTTACAACCTAGACAAACGACTTCCAGAATGGCTCTGCTGCCCTAGTACCCAGATTTGGGAATGGAGAAATGCTGCATCCTTGTGGCCGTTTCCCACAACAGCAGCTTTAAACCCACTGCAAAAAGTCACTAAATATTCACCAATTGCAGTTCTGTAAATGACACCTGCCCTCCAAAAAATACTGAGGTCGAAAATCGACCAAAAAATTCTAGAGTGCAACCTTCCAAAAAGAAAATTTGAAGAGGTATATTATACTCACACTTTTTTGCTTTTTTCTTTTAACAGAAAAGAAAAAGCCGTGGAAAAATGATGAATTGTAGGAATTTTTACAGACATGTAAACCCAAATTACAAAAACCTATCAGCTCACACCAGTCATAATGGCCATCAAAAAAAATTCGGCCAACAATAAATGCTGACGTGATTGTGGAGAAATGCGTACCCTTGATTCTAAGGGGGACGTGGTAAGAGCCACTAATGAAAGCACAATTGAGTTGCCTTGAGAAGGTAAACGTTGAGCTACCATACCAGTCAATCAATCATACCCACTGCTGGGTCTATCACCTGAGAAAATGAAAGTCAAAAATCACAGGCTGGCAATCCTGCACTCCAGCAATATTTACCATAGGCAACACTTGGAAGCAACGAAAATGTCCATCGACAGAGGAATGCACCAAGAAGAAGTGGTCCATGTACACAATGGAATATTAGCCATGGAAAACATTGAAGCACTGCTCTTTGAGGCCCCATACTTGAGCCTGGAGATAATCACAAAACATGAAGTAGGTCGGAAAGCAAAAGACCTATATACTATATTATCACTTACGGCATTATCTAATAACTGACAAAGATGAACATATTTCCAAAGAGAAAGACACTCACAGGCTTAGAAAACAAACTATGCTCATCGAAAAGGAAAGAAGGGGGGAAATTGAGAAATGAAGATTAGTGTTACTATACATAAACAAATACATAGTATATACATGTATCAAAAATACCAAACATATAGCAAGGGAGGTCAACGGAACACTGTAATATTTTACATGGGAAGAAGATCTGTACATTAATAGACATACATAATGTACAAATGAACCAGATTGTGTACACCTAGGACAAACAATATTCTAAACTTTACCCAGATTAAAAAAATTTTAAAAACCTAGAAGAAGTAATGAGACATAAACTTATGGGGATTTCTCCTGGCAAATTGCATTCTAATTTGCAACCTAAGACAATGACTTCCAGAAAGGCTCTGCTGCCCTAGTACCCAGATTGGGGAATGGAGAAATGCTACCTCCTTGTGGCCGTTTCCCACAACAGCAGCTTTGAACCCACTGCAAAAGGTCACTAAATTTTCACCAACTTGCAATTCTGTAAATGGCAGCTGCCCTCCAGAAAATTTCCTGGGTCAAAAATCGACCCAAAACTTCCGAAGAGGGCAACCTTTGAAGAAGACAAGTTCAAGAGCTATATTGTACTCACGGTTTTTTCTTTTAAGAGAAAAGAAAAAGGCGTAGGAATATGATGAATTTTAAAAATTTTAATGACATGCATACCCATATTACAAAAACCTATCAGCTCACAGCAGTCAGAATGGCCATTAGGAAAAATGCTGCAAAAGACAAATGGTGAAGGGAGTGTGGAGAAATGCGTACCCTCGGTTGTAAGGGGGGGCATGTAAAGAGCCACTAATGAAAACACAATGTAGGTGCTTTGAAAAGGGAAACATTGAGCTACCAGTCAATCAATCACAACAAATGCTTGGCCTATCACCTGAGAAAATGAGAATCAAAAAGTCACAGGCTGGCAAACCTGTATGCCAGCAAGATTTACCATAGCCAGCACTTGGAAGCAATGAAAATGTCCATCAACCGAGGAATGCACCAAGAAGAATTGGTCCACGTACACAATGGAATATTACTCTAATAATAAATATAAATTCAATTTAAAAACAAACAAAAGCAAGGAGACATCAACATTTGTGGGTTTATCCGGGCACATTGCACTCTAATTTATAACCGAAGAACACCACTGGCCGGTAGGTCTGTTCTCCTAGTACCAGCAAGGGGACCGTAGAAAGGCTGCCGCTATTTGGCCGATACCTGCAAAAGCAGGTTTAAAGCCTGAGCTAATGATCATTTCATATGAACAAGTACTGCAGGGCTATAAATGAAACCTGCCCTCAAAATGTCTTGAGGGAGATAATGGCCAAATTATTTCAAATGGTGACACATACTTTAAGAAAACACTTTGAAGAAATAAGCTCTAATCACAGCTGGAAAAACAAAAAGGACATGTCTTAAAGCTCAATTTCTACGCATTATGAGACACATGCAAATTCAACCACAAAGAGGTATCAGCTCACACCACTCAGAATAACCATCAGCAAAAACTACAAAGAATAAATGCTGAAGGTGCTGGGAAGAAATACATACCCTTCACTTTAAGTGGGACGTAACCTGGAAAGAGCCACTAAGGAGAACAGAACAGAGGTGCCTTTAAAAGGTAAACATTGAGCTACCATATGATCCAGCAGACCTATTCCTGAACCTATAAACTAAGAAGACAGAATTGGAAGGACACAGGCACGCAACTCTGTATTGCATGGTATTACGATAGCCAACATATGGAAGTAACCAAAAAGTGCACCGACAGATGGGTGGACAAAGAAGAACTGCTATCTGTACAGATGGAATATGAGCTAGTGAAAAAATGAAACAATGCCATTTGCAGCACCATAGATGAGTCTAGAAGTAATCACGCAACTTGGAGTAAGTGAGAAAGCGAAAGACACATATCCTATCATATCACATATAGGGGTTACCTAAAAAATGATACAAACAAAGATATTTCCACAGAGAAACACTATCATAGATTCATTAAAAAAACTTATGGTTCACCAAATAGAAAGTTGTGAGGATTGGATACATTACCATATTGAGGTTAACAGAGAGATACAAACACATGTGAAATATGTAATCACCAAAGACCTACGCAATACCAAGAGAAGACTACTCAACATTGTGTCATAACCTACATGGGAAAAGGCTCCGAAGAAGAATAGATATATGTATATGTGTGAAAGAACCACATCTTGCACACCTAGAACAAAAAAATATTGTAATCAAGTTTGCTGTGATAAAAAATAAAAATTAAGTTAAAAATACCAACAAGAAGTAATGAGACATAAATTAAAGGGCGTTTTCCTCTCACATGCCATTCTAATTTACAACCTAGAACACCACTTCCAGTAAGGCTCTGTTGCCCTAGTAATCAGATTTGGTAAAGGAGAAATGCTGCCGCCATGTGGCCGATTCCCGCAAGAGCAGCTTTTAACCCACAGCTAATGGTCACTTACCATTCACAAGATCTCAGGGCTGTAAAGGACACCTGCCCTCAAAATTGTGCTGAGGTAGGGAATGGATAAAAAAAATTCAAAACAGGCAAAATTTTCAAGAAGATAGTATGAAGAGGTAAGTTTTACTCACTCTCTTTTTAAAGAAAGGAAAATGGATAAAAGCTCAGCCTCAGGAAGTATTAGACTCATGCAATCTAATCTACAAAAACTTTTCAACTCACACCAGTCGACTGACCATTGGCAAAAAGTCTACAAACAATAAATGCTGAAGAGGTTTTAGAGAACTGTGTACCCTCTAGCTGCTGGTGAGATGTAAAAGGGTTAAACACTAATAATGAGAAGAGAAAAGAGCTGCGTTTAAAAGGAAAAATTGAGGTACCAGTCAATCCAGCAGGCGCACCAATGGGCCTCTCACCTGAGAAGACCAGAATGAAGAAGACCCGGGCTGCAAAAGCTGCACTGCAGCCTTATTCACAATAGACAAGACAGTGAAGCAACCAAAATGTCCATCTACAGATGAAAGGATAAAGAAGAAGTGGTCCATATACACAATGAATACTAGCCATGGAAAACAATGAAACACTGCTCTTTGAGGCACCATAGATGATCTTGGAGATAATCACAGAACATGACGTAAGTCGGAAAGCAAAAGTCCTATATCCTATGATATCACTTATAGGCGTTATCTAATAACTGACACAAATGAACATATTTCCACAGAGAAAGTCAATCACAGACTTATTAAAAAAGAACTATGCTTATCTAAAAGTAAAGGTGGGGGGAATGGATAAATGAAGATTAGCGTAACCATATGTATACAAATACATATTATATACATATATCAAAAAGACCGACCATATAGCAAGGAAGGATTACGGAACACTCTGTAATAATTTACATGGAAAGAGGATCTCTACATAAATAGGTATATAGAATATGTAGATGAACCAGAGTGTGTACACCTTGGACAAGCAACATTCTAACCATTACCCCAATTGAAAAAATTAAAACAACGAACTAGGAGTAATGAGACATAAACTTATGGGGGGTTTTCCTGGCACATTCCATCCAAACTTAAAACCTAGGCAAACAACTTCCAGAACGGCTCTGCTGCCCTAGTACCCAGATTTGGGAATGGAGAAATGCTGCATCCTTGTGGCCGTTTCCCACAACAGCAGCTTTAAACCCACTGCAAAAGGTCACTAAATATTCACCAATTGCAGGTCTGTAAATGACACCGGCCCTCCAAAAAATACTGAGGTCGAAAATCGACCAAAAAATTCCAGAGTGCAACCTTCCAAAAAGAAAATTTGAAGAGGTATATTATACTCACACTTTTTTCTTTTTTCACTTAACAGAAAATAAAAAGGTGTGGGAAAATGATGAATTGTAGGAATTTTTACAGACATGTAAACCCAAATTACAAAAACCTATCAGCTCACACCAGTCAGAATGGCCATCAACAAAAATGCTGCAAACAATAAATGCTGACGTGATTGTGGAGAAATGCGTACCCTTGATTCTAAGGGGGACGTGGTAACAGCCACTGATGAAAGCACAGTTGAGGTGCCTTGAAAAGGTCAACGTTGAGCTACCATACCAGTCAATCAATCATACCCACTGCTGGGTCTATCACCTGAGAAAATGAAAATCAAAAATCACAGGATGGCAATCCTGCACTCCAGCAATATTTACTATAGGCAACACTTGGAAGCAACGAAAATGTCCATCGACAGAGGAATGCACCAAGAAGAAGTGGTCCATGTACACAATGGAATATTAGCCATGGAAAACATTGAAGCACTGCTCTTTGAGGCACCATACTTGAGCCTGGAGATAATCACAAAACATGAAGTAGGTCAGAAAGCAAAAGACCTATATACTATATTATCACTTACGGCATTATCTAATAACTGACACAGATGAACATATTTCCAAAGAGAAAGACACTCACAGGCTTAGAAAACAAACTATGCTCATCGAAAAGGAAAGAAGGGGGGAAATTGAGAAATGAAGATTAGCGTTACTATACATAAACAAATACATAGTATATACATGTATCAAAAATACCAAACATATAGCAAGGGAGGTCAACGGAACACTGTAATATTTTACATGGGAAGAGGATCTGTACATTAATAGACATACATAATGTACAAATGAACCAGATTGTGTACACCTAGGACAAACAATATTCTAAACTTTACCCAGATTAAAAAAATTTTAAAAACCTAGAAGAAGTAATGAGACATAAACTTATGGGGATTTCTCCTGGCAAATTCCATTCTAATTTGCAACCTAGGACAATGACTTCCAGAAAGGCTCTGCTGCCCTAGTACCCAGATTGGGGAATGGAGAAATGCTACCTCCTTGTGGCCGTTTCCCACAACAGCAGCTTTGAACCCACTGCAAAAGGTCACTAAATTTTCACCAACTTGCAATTCTGTAAATGGCAGCGGCCCTCCAGAAAATTTCCTGGGTCAAAAATCGACCCAAAACTTCCGAAGAGGGCAACCTTGGAAGAAGACAAGTTCAAGAGCTATATTGTACTCACGGTTTTTTCTTTTAAGAGAAAAGAAAAAGGCGTAGGAATATGATGAATTTTAAAAATTTTAATGACATGCATACCCATATTACAAAAACCTATCAGCTCACAGCAGTCAGAATGGCCATTAGGAAAAATGCTGCAAAAGACAAATGGTGAAGGGAGTGTGGAGAAATGCGTACCCTCGGTTGTAAGGGGGGGCATGTAAAGAGCCACTAATGAAAACACAATGTAGGTGCTTTGAAAAGGGAAACATTGAGCTACCAGTCAATCAATCACAACAAATGCTTGGCCTATCACCTGAGAAAATGAGAATCAAAAAGTCACAGGCTGGCAAACCTGTATGCCAGCATGATTTACCATAGCCAGCACTTGGAAGCAATGAAAATGTCCATCAACCGAGGAATGCACCAAGAAGAATTGGTCCACGTACACAATGGAATATTTCTCTAATAATAAATATAAATTCAATTTAAAAACAAACAAAAGCAAGGAGACATCAACATTTGTGGGTTTATCCGGGCACATTGCACTCTAATTTATAACCGAAGAACACCACTGGCCGGTAGGTCTGTTCTCCTAGTACCAGCAAGGGGACCGTAGAAAGGCTGCCGCTATTTGGCCGATACCTGCAAAAGCAGGTTTAAAGCCTGAGCTAATGGTCATTTCATATGAACAAGTACTGCAGGGCTATAAATGAAACCTGCCCTCAAAATGTCTTGAGGGAGATAATGGCCAAATTATTTCAAATGGTGACACATACTTTAAGAAAACACTTTGAAGAAATAAGCTCTAATCACAGCTGGAAAAACAAAAAGGACATGTCTTAAAGATCAATTTCTACGCATTATGAGACACATGCAAATTCAACCGCAAAGAGGTATCAGCTCACACCACTCAGAATAACCATCAGCAAAAACTACAAAGAATAAATGCTGAAGGTGCTGGGAAGAAATACATACCCTCCACTTTAAGTGGGACGTAACCTGGAAAGAGCCACTAAGGAGAACAGAACAGAGGTGCCTTTAAAAGGTAAACATTGAGCTACCATATGACCCAGCAGACCTATTCCTGGACCTATAAACTAAGAAGACAGAATTGGAAGGACACAGGCATGCAAATCTGTATTGCATAGTATTACAATAGCCAACATATGGAAGTAACCAAAAAGTCCCCCGACAGATGGGTGGACAAAGCAGAACTGCTATCTGTACAGATGGAATATGAGCTAGTGAAAAAATGAAACAATGCCATTTGCAGCACCATAGATTGAGTCTAGAAGTAATCACGCAACTTGGAGTAAGTGAGAAAGCGAAAGACACATAACCTATCATATCACATATAGGGGTTACCTAAAAAATGATACAAACAAAGATATTTCCACAGACAAACACTATCATAGATTCATTAAAAAAACTTATGGTTCACCAAATAGAAAGTTGTGAGGATTGGATACATTACCATATTGAGGTTAACAGAGAGATACAAACACATGTGAAATATGTAATCACCAAAGACCTATGCAATACTAAGAGAAGACTACTCAACATTGTGTCATAACCTACATGGGAAAAGGCTCCGAAGAAGAATAGATATATGTATATGTGTGAAAGAACCACATCTTGCACACCTAGAACAAACAAAACATTGTAATCAAGTTTGCTGTGATAAAAAATAAAAATTAAGTTAAAAATACCAACAAGAAGTAATGAGACATAAATTAAAGGGCGTTTTCCTCTCACATGCCATTCTAATTTACAACCTAGAACACCACTTCCAGTAAGGCTCTGTTGCCCTAGTAACCAGATTTGGTAAAGGAGAAATGATGCCGCCATGTGGCCGATTCCCGCAAGAGCAGCTTTTAACCCACAGCTAATGGTCACTTACCATTCACAAGATCTCAGGGCTGTAAAGGACACCTGCCCTCAAAATTGTGCTGAGGTAGGGAATGGATAAAAAAATTCAAAACAGGCAAAATTTTCAAGAAGATAGTATGAAGAGGTAAGTTTTACTCACTCTCTTTTTAAAGAAAGGAAAATGGATAAAAGCTCAGCCTCAGGAAGTATTAGACTCATGCAATCTAATCTACAAAAAGTCTTCAACTCACACCAGTCGACTGACCATTGGCAAAAAGTCTACAAACAATAAATGCTGAAGAGGTTTTAGAGAACTGTGTACCCTCTAGCTGCTGGTGAGATGTAAAAGGGTTAAACGCTAATAATGAGAACAGGAAAGAGCTGCGTTTAAAAGGAAAAATTGAGGTACCAGTCAATCCAGCAGGCGCACCAATGAGCCTCTCACCTGAGAAGACCAGCATGAGACACGGGCTGCAAAAGCTGCACTGCAGCCTTATTCACAATAGACAAGACAGTGAAGCAACCAAAATGTCCATCTACAGATGAAAGGATAAAGAAGAAGTGGTCCATGTACACAATGAATACTAGCCATGGAAAACAATGAAACACTGCTCTTTGAGGCACCATAGATGATCTTGGAGATAATCACAGAACATGAGGTAAGTCGGAAAGCAAAAGTCCTATATCCTATGATATCACTTATAGGCGTTATCTAATAACTGACACAAATGAACATATTTCCACACAGAAAGTCAATCCCAGACTTATTAAAAGAGAACTATGCTTATCTAAAAGTAAAGGTGGGGGGAATGGATAAATGAAGATTAGCGTTACCATATGTATACAAATACATATAATATACATATATCAAAAACACCGACCATATAGCAAGGAAGGATTACGGAACACTGTAATAATTTACAAAGGAAGAGGATCTCTACATAAATAGGTATGTAGAATATGTAGATGAACCAGAGTGTGTACACCTTGGACAAGCAACATTCTAACCATTACCCCAATTGAAAAAATTAAAACAACGAACTAGGAGTAATGAGACATAGACTTATGGGGGGTTTTCCTGGCACATTCCATTCAAATTTACAACCTAGACAAACGACTTCCAGAATGGCTCTGCTGCCCTAGTACCCAGATTTGGGAATGGAGAAATGCTGCATCCTTGTGGCCGTTTCCCACAACAGCAGCTTTAAACCCACTGCAAAAAGTCACTAAATATTCACCAATTGCAGTTCTGTAAATGACACCTGCCCTCCAAAAAATACTGAGGTCGAAAATCGACCAAAAAATTCTAGAGTGCAACCTTCCAAAAAGAAAATTTGAAGAGGTATATTATACTCACACTTTTTTGCTTTTTTCTTTTAACAGAAAAGAAAAAGCCGTGGAAAAATGATGAATTGTAGGAATTTTTACAGACATGTAAACCCAAATTACAAAAACCTATCAGCTCACACCAGTCATAATGGCCATCAAAAAAAATTCGGCCAACAATAAATGCTGACGTGATTGTGGAGAAATGCGTACCCTTGATTCTAAGGGGGACGTGGTAAGAGCCACTAATGAAAGCACAATTGAGTTGCCTTGAGAAGGTAAACGTTGAGCTACCATACCAGTCAATCAATCATACCCACTGCTGGGTCTATCACCTGAGAAAATGAAAGTCAAAAATCACAGGCTGGCAATCCTGCACTCCAGCAATATTTACCATAGGCAACACTTGGAAGCAACGAAAATGTCCATCGAAAGAGGAATGCACCAAGAAGAAGTGGTCCATGTACACAATGGAATATTAGCCATGGAAAACATTGAAGCACTGCTCTTTGAGGCACCATACTTGAGCCTGGAGATAATCACAAAACATGAAGTAGGTCGGAAAGCAAAACACCTATATCCTATATTATCACTTATGGCATTATCTAATAACTGACACAGATGAACATATTTCCAAAGAGAAAGACACTCACAGGCTTAGAAAACAAACTATGCTCATCTGAAAGGAAAGGAGGGGGAAATTGAGAAATGAACATTAGTGTTACTATACATATACAAATACATATTATATACATGTATCAAAAACACCGAACATATAGCAAGGGAGGTCGACGGAACAGTGTAATATTTTACATGGGAAGAGGATCTGTACATTAATAGACATACATAATGTAGAAATGAACCAGATTGTGTACACCTAGGACAAACAATATTCTAAACTTTACCCAGATTAAAAAAATTTTAAAAACCAAGAAGAAGTAATGAGACATAAACTTATGGGGATTTCTCCTGGCAATTTCCATTCTAATTTACAACCTAGGACAATGACTTCCAGAAAGGCTCTGCTGCCCTAGTACCCAGATTGGGGAATGGAGAAATGCTACCTCCTTGTGGCCGTTTACCACAACAGCAGCTTTGAACCCACTGCAAAAGGTCACTAAATTTTCACCAACTTGCAGTTCTGTAAATGATACCTGCCCTCCAGAAAATTTCTGGGGTCAAAAATCGACCAAAAAATTCAAAAGAGGGCAAGCTTTGAAGAAGACAAGTTCAAGAGCTATATTGTACTCACGGGTTTTTCTTTTAAGAGAAAAGAAAAAGGGGTAGGAATATGACGAATTTAAAAAAATTTAATGACATGCATACCCATATTACAAAAACCTATCAGCTCACAGCAGTCAGAATGGCCATTAGGAAAAATGCTGCAAAAATTAAACCGTGAAGGGAGTGTGGAGAAATGCGTACCTTCGGTTGTAAGGGGGGGCAGGTAAAGAGCCACTAATGAAAACACAGTGTAGGTGCTTTGAAAAGGGAAACATTGAGCTACCAGTCAATCAATCACAAACACTGCTTGGCCTATCACCTGAGAAAATGAGAATCAAAAAGTCACAGGCAGGCTAACGTGTACGCCAGCAAGATTTACCATAGCCAGCACTTGGAAGCAATGAAAATGTCCATCAACCGAGGAATGCACCAAGAAGAATTGGTCCACGTACACAATGGAATATTACTCTAATAATAAATACAAATTCAATTTAAAAACAAACAAAAGCAAGGAGACATCAACATTTGTGGGTTTATCCGGGCACATTGCATTCTAATTTATAACCGAAGAACACCACTGGCCGGTATGTCTGTTCTCCTAGTACCAGGAAGGGGACCGTAGAAAGGCTGCCACTATTTGGCCGATACCTGCAAAAGCAGGTTTAAAGCCTGAGCTAATGGTCATTTCATATGAACAAGTACTGCAGGGCTATAAATGAAACCTGCCCTCAAAATGTCTTGAGGGAGATAATGGCCAAATTATTTCAAATGGTGACACATACTTTAAGAAAACACTTTGAAGAAATATGCTCTAATGACAGCTGGAAAAACAAAAAGGACATGTCTTAAAGCTCAATTTCTACGCATTATGAGACACATGCAAATTCAACCACAAAGAGGTATCAGCTCACACCACTCAGAATAACCATCAGCAAAAACTACAAAGAATAAATGCTGAAGGTGCTGGGAAGAAATACATACCGTCCACTTGAAGTGGGACGTAACCTGGAAAGAGCCACTAAGGAGAACAGAATAGAGGTGCCTTTAAAAGGTAAACATTGAGCTACCATATGATCCAACAGACCTATTCCGGGACCTATAAACTAAGAAGACAAAATTGGAAGGACACAGGCACGCAAATCTGTATTGCATAGTATTACGATAGCCAACATATGGAAGTAACCAAAAAGTGCACCGACAGATGGGTGGACAAAGAAGAACTGCTATCTGTACAGATGGAATATGAGCTAGTGAAAAAATGAAACAATGCCATTTGCAGCACCATAGATGAGTCTAGAAGTAATCACGCAACTTGGAGTAAGTGAGAAAGCGAAAGACACATATCCTATCATATCACATATAAGGGTTACCTAAAAAATGATACAAACAAAGATATTTCCACAGAGAAACACTATCATAGATTCATTAAAAAAACTTATGGTTCACCAAATAGAAAGTTGTGAGGATTGGATACATTACCATATTGAGGTTAACAGAGAGATACAAACACATCTGAAATATGTAATCACCAAAGACCTACGCAATACCAAGAGAAGACTACTCAACATTGTGTCATAACCTACATGGGAAAAGGCTCCGAAGAAGAATAGATATATGTATATGTGTGAAAGAACCACATCTTGCACACCTAGAACAAAAAAATATTGTAATCAAGTTTGCTGTGATAAAAAATAAAAATTAAGTTAAAAATACCAACAAGAAGTAATGAGACATAAATTAAAGGGCGTTTTCCTCTCACATGCCATTCTAATTTACAACCTAGAACACCACTTCCAGTAAGGCTCTGTTGCCCTAGTAACCAGATTTGGTAAAGGAGAAATGCTGCCGCCATGTGGCCGATTCCCGCAAGAGCAGCTTTTAACCCACAGCTAATGGTCACTTACCATTCACAAGATCTCAGGGCTGTAAAGGACACCTGCCCTCAAAATTGTGCTGAGGTAGGGAATGGATAAAAAAAATTCAAAACAGGCAAAATTTTCAAGAAGATAGTATGAAGAGGTAAGTTTTACTCACTCTCTTTTTAAAGAAAGGAAAATGGATAAAAGGTCAGCCTCAGGAAGTATTAGACTCATGCAATCTAATCTACAAAAACTTTTCAACTCACACCAGTCGACTGACCATTGGCAAAAAGTCTACAAACAATAAATGCTGAAGAGGTTTTAGAGAACTGTGTACCCTCTAGCTGCTGGTGAGATGTAAGAGGGTTAAACACTAATAATGAGAAGAGAAAAGAGCTGCGTTTAAAAGGAAAAATTGAGGTACCAGTCAATCCAGCAGGCGCACCAATGGGCCTCTCACCTGAGAAGACCAGAATGAAGAAGACCCGGGCTGCAAAAGCTGCACTGCAGCCTTATTCACAATAGACAAGACAGTGAAGCAATCAAAATGTCCATCTACAGATGAAAGGATAAAGAAGAAGTGGTCCATGTACACAATGAATACTAGCCATGGAAAACAATGAAACACTGCTCTTTGAGGCACCATAGATGATCTTGGAGATAATCACAGAACATGAGGTAAGTCGGAAAGCAAAAGTCCTATATCCTATGATATCACTTATACGCGTTATCTAATAACTGACACAAATGAACATATTTCCACAGAGAAAGTCAATCACAGACTTATTAAAAAAGAACTATGCTTATCTAAAAGTAAAGGTGGGGGGAATGGATAAATGAAGATTAGCGTTACCATATGTATACAAATACATATTATATACATATATCAAAAAGACCGACCATATAGCAAGGAAGGATTACGGAACACTCTGTAATAATTTACATGGAAAGAGGATCTCTACATAAATAGGTATATAGAATATGTAGATGAACCAGAGTGTGTACACCTTGGACAAGCAACATTCTAACCATTACCCCAATTGATAAAATTAAAACAACGAACTAGGAGTAATGAGACATAAACTTATGGGGGGTTTTCCTGGCACATTCCATCCAAACTTAAAACCTAGGCAAACAACTTCCAGAACGGCTCTGCTGCCCTAGTACCCAGATTTGGGAATGGAGAAATGCTGCATCCTTGTGGCCGTTTCCCACAACAGCAGCTTTAAACCCACTGCAAAAGGTCACTAAATATTCACCAATTGCAGGTCTGTAAATGACACCGGCCCTCCAAAAAATACTGAGGTCGAAAATCGACCAAAAAATTCCAGAGTGCAACCTTCCAAAAAGAAAATTTGAAGAGGTATATTATACTCACACTTTTTTCTTTTTTCACTTAACAGAAAATAAAAAGGTGTGGGAAAATGATGAATTGTAGGAATTTTTACAGACATGTAAACCCAAATTACAAAAACCTATCAGCTCACACCAGTCAGAATGGCCATCAACAAAAATGCTGCAAACAATAAATGCTGACGTGATTGTGGAGAAATGCGTACCCTTGATTCTAAGGGGGACGTGGTAACAGCCACTGATGAAAGCACAGTTGAGGTGCCTTGAAAAGGTCAACGTTGAGCTACCATACCAGTCAATCAATCATACCCACTGCTGGGTCTATCACCTGAGAAAATGAAAATCAAAAATCACAGGATGGCAATCCTGCACTCCAGCAATATTTACTATAGGCAACACTTGGAAGCAACGAAAATGTCCATCGACAGAGGAATGCACCAAGAAGAAGTGGTCCATGTACACAATGGAATATTAGCCATGGAAAACATTGAAGCACTGCTCTTTGAGGCACCATACTTGAGCCTGGAGATAATCACAAAACATGAAGTAGGTCGGAAAGCAAAAGACCTATATACTATATTATCACTTACGGCATTATCTAATAACTGACACAGATGAACATATTTCCAAAGAGAAAGACACTCACAGGCTTAGAAAACAAACTATGCTCATCGAAAAGGAAAGAAGGGGGGAAATTGAGAAATGAAGATTAGCGTTACTATACATAAACAAATACATAGTATATACATG
Source organism: Balaenoptera physalus (assembly GCF_965194825.1). Lineage (NCBI taxonomy): Eukaryota > Metazoa > Chordata > Mammalia > Artiodactyla > Balaenopteridae > Balaenoptera > Balaenoptera physalus. Next base: position 128,026 of record NW_028125385.1, read on the forward strand.
TATCAAAAATACCAAACATATAGCAAGGGAGGTCAACGGAACACTGTAATATTTTACATGGGAAGAGGATCTGTGCATTAATAGACATACATAATGTACAAATGAACCAGATTGTGTACACCTAGGACAAACAATATTCTAAACTTTACCCAGATTAAAAAAATTTTAAAAACCTAGAAGAAGTAATGAGACATAAACTTATGGGGATTTCTCCTGGCAAATTCCATTCTAATTTGCAACCTAGGACAATGACTTCCAGAAAGGTTCTGCTGCCCTAGTACCCAGATTGGGGAATGGAGAAATGCTACCTCCTTGTGGCCGTTTCCCACAACAGCAGCTTTGAACCCACTGCAAAAGGTCACTAAATTTTCACCAACTTGCAATTCTGTAAATGGCAGCGGCCCTCCAGAAAATTTCCTGGGTCAAAAATCGACCCAAAACTTCCGAAGAGGGCAACCTTGGAAGAAGACAAGTTCAAGAGCTATATTGTACTCACGGTTTTTTCTTTTAGGAGAAAAGAAAAAGGCGTAGGAATATGATGAATTTTAAAAATTTTAATGACATGCATACCCATATTACAAAAACCTATCAGCTCACAGCAGTCAGAATGGCCATTAGGAAAAATGCTGCAAAAGACAAATGGTGAAGGGAGTGTGGAGAAATGCGTACCCTCGGTTGTAAGGGGGGGCATGTAAAGAGCCACTAATGAAAACACAATGTAGGTGCTTTGAAAAGGGAAACATTGAGCTACCAGTCAATCAATCACAACAAATGCTTGGCCTATCACCTGAGAAAATGAGAATCAAAAAGTCACAGGCTGGCAAACCTGTATGCCAGCATGATTTACCATAGCCAGCACTTGGAAGCAATGAAAATGTCCATCAACCGAGGAATGCACCAAGAAGAATTGGTCCACGTACACAATGGAATATTTCTCTAATAATAAATATAAATTCAATTTAAAAACAAACAAAAGCAAGGAGACATCAACATTTGTGGGTTTATCCGGGCACATTGCACTCTAATTTATAACCGAAGAACACCACTGGCCGGTAGGTCTGTTCTCCTAGTACCAGCAAGGGGACCGTAGAAAGGCTGCCGCTATTTGGCCGATACCTGCAAAAGCAGGTTTAAAGCCTGAGGTAATGATCATTTCATATGAACAAGTACTGCAGGGCTATAAATGAAACCTGCCCTCAAAATGTCTTGAGGGAGATAATGGCCAAATTATTTCAAATGGTGACACATACTTTAAGAAAACACTTTGAAGAAATAAGCTCTAATCACAGCTGGAAAAACAAAAAGGACATGTCTTAAAGATCAATTTCTACGCATTATGAGACACATGCAAATTCAACCGCAAAGAGGTATCAGCTCACACCACTCAGAATAACCATCAGCAAAAACTACAAAGAATAAATGCTGAAGGTGCTGGGAAGAAATACATACCCTCCACTTTAAGTGGGACGTAACCTGGAAAGAGCCACTAAGGAGAACAGAACAGAGGTGCCTTTAAAAGGTAAACATTGAGCTACCATATGACCCAGCAGACCTATTCCTGGACCTATAAACTAAGAAGACAGAATTGGAAGGACACAGGCATGCAAATCTGTATTGCATAGTATTACAATAGCCAACATATGGAAGTAACCAAAAAGTCCCCCGACAGATGGGTGGACAAAGCAGAACTGCTATCTGTACAGATGGAATATGAGCTAGTGAAAAAATGAAACAATGCCATTTGCAGCACCATAGATTGAGTCTAGAAGTAATCACGCAACTTGGAGTAAGTGAGAAAGCGAAAGACACATAACCTATCATATCACATATAGGGGTTACCTAAAAAATGATACAAACAAAGATATTTCCACAGACAAACACTATCATAGATTCATTAAAAAAACTTATGGTTCACCAAATAGAAAGTTGTGAGGATTGGATACATTACCATATTGAGGTTAACAGAGAGATACAAACACATGTGAAATATGTAATCACCAAAGACCTATGCAATACTAAGAGAAGACTACTCAACATTGTGTCATAACCTACATGGGAAAAGGCTCCGAAGAAGAATAGATATATGTATATGTGTGTAAGAACCACATCTTGCACACCTAGAACAAACAAAACATTGTAATCAAGTTTGCTGTGATAAAAAATAAAAATTAAGTTAAAAATACCAACAAGAAGTAATGAGACATAAATTAAAGGGCGTTTTCCTCTCACATGCCATTCTAATTTACAACCTAGAGCACCACTTCCAGTAAGGCTCTGTTGCCCTAGTAACCAGATTTGGTAAAGGAGAAATGATGCCGCCATGTGGCCGAATCCCGCAAGAGCAGCTTTTAACCCACAGCTAATGGTCACTTACCATTCACAAGGACTCAGGGCTGTAAAGGACACCTGCCCTCAAAATTGTGCTGAGGTAGGGAATGGATAAAAAAATTCAAAACAGGCAAAATTTTCAAGAAGATAGTATGAAGAGGTAAGTTTTACTCACTCTCTTTTTAAAGAAAGGAAAATGGATAAAAGCTCAGCCTCAGGAAGTATTAGACTCATGCAATCTAATCTACAAAAAGTCTTCAACTCACACCAGTCGACTGACCATTGGCAAAAAGTCTACAAACAATAAATGCTGAAGAGGTTTTAGAGAACTGTGTACCCTCTAGCTGCTGGTGAGATGTAAAAGGGTTAAACGCTAATAATGAGAACAGGAAAGAGCTGCGTTTAAAAGGAAAAATTGAGGTACCAGTCAATCCAGCAGGCGCACCAATGAGCCTCTCACCTGAGAAGACCAGAATGAAGAAGACCCGGGCTGCAAAAGCTGCACTGCAGCCTTATTCACAATAGACAAGACAGTGAAGCAACCAAAATGTCCATCTACAGATGAAAGGATAAAGAAGAAGTGGTCCATGTACACAATGAATACTAGCCATGGAAAACAATGAAACACTGCTCTTTCAGGCACCATAGATGATCTTGGAGATAATCACAGAACCTGAGGTAAGTCGGAAAGCAAAAGTCCTATATCCTATGATATCACTTATAGGCGTTATCTAATAACTGACACAAATGAACATATTTCCACACAGAAAGTCAATCCCAGACTTATTAAAAGAGAACTATGCTTATCTAAAAGTAAAGGTGGGGGGAATGGATAAATGAAGATTAGCGTTACCATATGTATACAAATACATATAATATACATATATCAAAAACACCGACCATATAGCAAGGAAGGATTACGGAACACTCTGTAATAATTTACATGGAAAGAGGATCTCTACATAAATAGGTATGTAGAATATGTAGATGAACCAGAGTGTGTACACCTTGGACAAGCAACATTCTAACCATTACCCCAATTGAAAAAATTAAAACAACGAACTAGGAGTAATGAGACATAGACTTATGGGGGGTTTTCCTGGCACATTCCATTCAAATTTACAACCTAGACAAACGACTTCCAGAATGGCTCTGCTGCCCTAGTACCCAGATTTGGGAATGGAGAAATGCTGCATCCTTGTGGCCGTTTCCCACAACAGCAGCTTTAAACCCACTGCAAAAAGTCACTAAATATTCACCAATTGCAGTTCTGTAAATGACACCTGCCCTCCAAAAAATACTGAGGTCGAAAATCGACCAAAAAATTCTAGAGTGCAACCTTCCAAAAAGAAAATTTGAAGAGGTATATTATACTCACACTTTTTTGCTTTTTTCTTTTAACAGAAAAGAAAAAGCCGTGGAAAAATGATGAATTGTAGGAATTTTTACAGACATGTAAACCCAAATTACAAAAACCTATCAGCTCACACCAGTCATAATGGCCATCAAAAAAAATTCGGCCAACAATAAATGCTGACGTGACTGTGGAGAAATGTGTACCCTTGATTCTAAGGGGGACGTGGTAAGAGCCACTAATGAAAGCACAATTGAGTTGCCTTGAGAAGGTAAACGTTGAGCTACCATACCAGTCAATCAATCATACCCACTGCTGGGTCTATCACCTGAGAAAATGAAAGTCAAAAATCACAGGCTGGCAATCCTGCACTCCAGCAATATTTACCATAGGCAACACTTGGAAGCAACGAAAATATCCATCGACAGAGGAATGCACCAAGAAGAAGTGGTCCATGTACACAACGGAATATTAGCCATGGAAAACATTGAAGCACTGCTCTTTGAGGCACCATACTTGAGCCTGGAGATAATCACAAAACATGAAGTAGGTCGGAAAGCAAAACACCTATATCCTATATTATCACTTATGGCATTATCTAATAACTGACACAGATGAACATATTTCCAAAGAGAAAGACACTCACAGGCTTAGAAAACAAACTATGCTCATCTGAAAGGAAAGGAGGGGGAAATTGAGAAATGAACATTAGTGTTACTATACATATACAAATACATATTATATACATGTATCAAAAACACCGAACATATAGCAAGGGAGGTCGACGGAACAGTGTAATATTTTACATGGGAAGAGGATCTGTACATTAATAGACATACATAATGTACAAATGAACCAGATTGTGTACACCTAGGACAAACAATATTCTAAACTTTACCCAGAATAAAAAAATTTTAAAAACCAAGAAGAAGTAATGAGACATAAACTTATGGGGATTTCTCCTGGCAATTTCCATTCTAATTTACAACCTAGGACAATGACTTCCAGAAAGGCTCTGCTGCCCTAGTACCCAGATTGGGGAATGGAGAAATGCTACCTCCTTGTGGCCGTTTCCCACAACAGCAGCTTTGAACCCACTGCAAAAGGTCACTAAATTTTCACCAACTTGCAGTTCTGTAAATGATACCTGCCCTCCAGAATATTTCTGGGGTCAAAAATCGACCAAAAAATTCAAAAGAGGGCAAGCTTCGAAGAAGACAAGTTCAAGAGCTATATTGTACTCACGGGTTTTTCTTTTAAGAGAAAAGAAAAAGGAGTAGGAATATGACGAATTTAAAAAATTTTAATGACATGCATACCCATATTACAAAAACCTATCAGCTCACAGCAGTCAGAATGGCCATTAGGAAAAATGCTGCAAAAATTAAACCGTGAAGGGAGTGTGGAGAAATGCGTACCTTCGGTTGTAAGGGGGGGGCAGGTAAAGAGCCACTAATGAAAACACAGTGTAGGTGCTTTGAAAAGGGAAACATTGAGCTACCAGTCAATCAATCACAACCACTGCTTGGCCTATCACCTGAGAAAATGAGAATCAAAAAGTCACAGGCTGGCAAACCTGTACGCCAGCAAGATTTACCATAGCCAGCACTTGGAAGCAATGAAAATGTCCATCAACCGAGGAATGCACCAAGAAGAATTGGTCCACGTACACAATGGAATATTACTCTAATAATAAATATAAATTCAATTTAAAAACAAACAAAAGCAAGGAGACATCAACATTTGTGGGTTTATCCGGGCACATTGCACTCTAATTTATAACCGAAGAACACCACTGGCCGGTAGGTCTGTTCTCCTAGTACCAGGAAGGGGACCGTAGAAAGGCTGCCACTATTTGGCCGATACCTGCAAAAGCAGGTTTAAAGCCTGAGCTAATGGTCATTTCATATGAACAAGTACTGCAGGGCTATAAATGAAACCTGCCCTCAAAATGTCTTGAGGGAGATAATGGCCAAAATATTTCAAATGGTGACACATACTTTAAGAAAACACTTTGAAGAAATAAGCTCTAATGACAGCTGGAAAAACAAAAAGGACATGTCTTAAAGCTCAATTTCTACGCATTATGAGACACATGCAAATTCAACCACAAAGAGGTATCAGCTCACACCACTCAGAATAACCATCAGCAAAAACTACAAAGAATAAATGCTGAAGGTGCTGGGAAGAAATACATACCGTCCACTTGAAGTGGGACGTAACCTGGAAAGAGACACTAAGGAGAACAGAATAGAGGTGCCTTTAAAAGGTAAACATTGAGCTACCATATGATCCAACAGACCTATTCCTGGACCTATAAACTAAGAAGACAAAATTGGAAGGACACAGGCACGCAAATCTGTATTGCATAGTATTACGATAGCCAACATATGGAAGTAACCAAAAAGTGCACCGACAGATGGGTGGACAAAGAAGAACTGCTATCTGTACAGATGGAATATGAGCTAGTGAAAAAATGAAACAATGCCATTTGCAGCACCATAGATGAGTCTAGAAGTAATCACGCAACTTGGAGTAAGTGAGAAAGCGAAAGACACATATCCTATCATATCACATATAGGGGTTACCTAAAAAATGATACAAACAAAGATATTTCCACAGAGAAACACTATCATAGATTCATTAAAAAAACTTATGGTTCACCAAATAGAAAGTTGTGAGGATTGGATACATTACCATATTGAGGTTAACAGAGAGATACAAACACATGTGAAATATGTAATCACCAAAGACCTACGCAATACCAAGAGAAGACTACTCAACATTGTGTCATAACCTACATGGGAAAAGGCTCCGAAGAAGAATAGATATATGTATATGTGTGAAAGAACCACATCTTGCACACCTAGAACAAAAAAATATTGTAATCAAGTTTGCTGTGATAAAAAATAAAAATTAAGTTAAAAATACCAACAAGAAGTAATGAGACATAAATTAAAGGGCGTTTTCCTCTCACATGCCATTCTAATTTACAAGCTAGAACACCACTTCCAGTAAGGCTCTGTTGCCCTAGTAATCAGATTTGGTAAAGGAGAAATGCTGCCGCCATGTGGCCGATTCCCGCAAGAGCAGCTTTTAACCCACAGCTAATGGTCACATACCATTCACAAGATCTCAGGGCTGTAAAGGACACCTGCCCTCAAAATTGTGCTGAGGTAGGGAATGGATAAAAAAATTCAAAACAGGCAAAATTTTCAAGAAGATAGTATGAAGAGGTAAGTTTTACTCACTCTCTTTTTAAAGAAAGGAAAATGGATAAAAGCTCAGCCTCAGGAAGTATTAGACTCATGCAATCTAATCTACAAAAACTTTTCAACTCACACCAGTCGACTGACCATTGGCAAAAAGTCTACAAACAATAAATGCTGAAGAGGTTTTAGAGAACTGTGTACCCTCTAGCTGCTGGTGAGATGTAAAAGGGTTAAACACTAATAATGAGAAGAGAAAAAAGCTGCGTTTAAAAGGAAAAATTGAGGTACCAGTCAATCCAGCAGGCGCACCAATGGGCCTCTCACCTGAGAAGACCAGAATGAAGAAGACCCGGGCTGCAAAAGCTGCACTGCAGCCTTATTCACAATAGACAAGACAGTGAAGCAACCAAAATGTCCATCTACAGATGAAAGGATAAAGAAGAAGTGGTCCATATACACAATGAATACTAGCCATGGAAAACAATGAAACACTGCTCTTTGAGGCACCATAGATGATCTTGGAGATAATCACAGAACATGAGGTAAGTCGGAAAGCAAAAGTCCTATATCCTATGATATCACTTATACGCGTTATCTAATAACTGACACAAATGAACATATTTCCACAGAGAAAGTCAATCACAGACTTATTAAAAAAGAACTATGCTTATCTAAAAGTAAAGGTGGGGGGAATGGATAAATGAAGATTAGCGTAACCATATGTATACAAATACATATTATATACATATATCAAAAAGACCGACCATATAGCAAGGAAGGATTACGGAACACTCTGTAATAATTTACATGGAAAGAGGATCTCTACATAAATAGGTATATAGAATATGTAGATGAACCAGAGTGTGTACACCTTGGACAAGCAACATTCTAACCATTACCCCAATTGAAAAAATTAAAACAACGAACTAGGAGTAATGAGACATAAACTTAAGGGGGGTTTTCCTGGCACATTCCATCCAAACTTAAAACCTAGGCAAACAACTTCCAGAACGGCTCTGCTGCCCTAGTACCCAGATTTGGGAATGGAGAAATGCTGCATCCTTGTGGCCGTTTCCCACAACAGCAGCTTTAAACCCACTGCAAAAGGTCACTAAATATTCACCAATTGCAGGTCTGTAAATGACACCGGCCCTCCAAAAAATACTGAGGTCGAAAATCGACCAAAAAATTCCAGAGTGCAACCTTCCAAAAAGAAAATTTGAAGAGGTATATTATACTCACACTTTTTTCTTTTTTCACTTAACAGAAAATAAAAAGGTGTGGGAAAATGATGAATTGTAGGAATTTTTACAGACATGTAAACCCAAATTACAAAAACCTATCAGCTCACACCAGTCAGAATGGCCATCAACAAAAATGCTGCAAACAATAAATGCTGACGTGATTGTGGAGAAATGCGTACCCTTGATTCTAAGGGGGACGTGGTAACAGCCACTGATGAAAGCACAGTTGAGGTGCCTTGAAAAGGTCAACGTTGAGCTACCATACCAGTCAATCAATCATACCCACTGCTGGGTCTATCACCTGAGAAAATGAAAATCAAAAATCACAGGATGGCAATCCTGCACTCCAGCAATATTTACTATAGGCAACACTTGGAAGCAACGAAAATGTCCATCGACAGAGGAATGCACCAAGAAGAAGTGGTCCATGTACACAATGGAATATTAGCCATGGAAAACATTGAAGCACTGCTCTTTGAGGCACCATACTTGAGCCTGGAGATAATCACAAAACATGAAGTAGGTCGGAAAGCAAAAGACCTATATACTATATTATCACTTACGGCATTATCTAATAACTGACACAGATGAACATATTTCCAAAGAGAAAGACACTCACAGGCTTAGAAAACAAACTATGCTCATCGAAAAGGAAAGAAGGGGGGAAATTGAGAAATGAAGATTAGCGTTACTATACATAAACAAATACATAGTATATACATGTATCAAAAATACCAAACATATAGCAAGGGAGGTCAACGGAACACTGTAATATTTTACATGGGAAGAGGATCTGTACATTAATAGACATACATAATGTACAAATGAACCAGATTGTGTACACCTAGGACAAACAATATTCTAAACTTTACCCAGATTAAAAAAAATTTAAAAACCTAGAAGAAGTAATGAGACATAAACTTATGGGGATTTCTCCTGGCAAATTCCATTCTAATTTGCAACCTAGGACAATGACTTCCAGAAAGGCTCTGCTGCCCTAGTACCCAGATTGGGGAATGGAGAAATGCTACCTCCTTGTGGCCGTTTCCCACAACAGCAGCTTTGAACCCACTGCAAAAGGTCACTAAATTTTCACCAACTTGCAATTCTGTAAATGGCAGCTGCCCTCCAGAAAATTTCCTGGGTCAAAAATCGACCCAAAACTTCCGAAGAGGGCAACCTTGGAAGAAGACAAGTTCAAGAGCTATATTGTACTCACGGTTTTTTCTTTTAAGAGAAAAGAAAAAGGCGTAGGAATATGATGAATTTTAAAAATTTTAATGACATGCATACCCATATTACAAAAACCTATCAGCTCACAGCAGTCAGAATGGCCATTAGGAAAAATGCTGCAAAAGACAAATGGTGAAGGGAGTGTGGAGAAATGCGTACCCTCGGTTGTAAGGGGGGGCATGTAAAGAGCCACTAATGAAAACACAATGTAGGCGCTTTGAAAAGGGAAACATTGAGCTACCAGTCAATCAATCACAACAAAAGCTTGGCCTATCACCTGAGAAAATGAGAATCAAAAAGTCACAGGCTGGCAAACCTGTATGCCAGCAAGATTTACCATAGCCAGCACTTGGAAGCAATGAAAATGTCCATCAACCGAGGAATGCACCAAGAAGAATTGGTCCACGTACACAATGGAATATTACTCTAATAATTAATATAAATTCAATTTAAAAACAAACAAAAGCAAGGAGACATCAACATTTGTGGATTTATCCGGGCACATTGCACTCTAATTTATAACCGAAGAACACCACTGGCCGGTAGGTCTGTTCTCCTAGTACCAGCAAGGGGACCGTAGAAAGGCTGCCGCTATTTGGCCGATACCTGCAAAAGCAGGTTTAAAGCCTGAGCTAATGGTCATTTCATATGAACAAGTACTGCAGGGCTATAAATGAAACCTGCCCTCAAAATGTCTTGAGGGAGATAATGGCCAAATTATTTCAAATGGTGACACATACTTTAAGAAAACACTTTGAAGAAATAAGCTCTAATCACAGCTGGAAAAACAAAAAGGACATGTCTTAAAGATCAATTTCTACGCATTATGAGACACATGCAAATTCAACCGCAAAGAGGTATCAGCTCACACCACTCAGAATAACCATCAGCAAAAACTACAAAGAATAAATGCTGAAGGTGCTGGGAAGAAATACATACCCTCCACTTTAAGTGGGACGTAACCTGGAAAGAGCCACTAAGGAGAACAGAACAGAGGTGCCTTTAAAAGGTAAACATTGAGCTACCATATGACCCAGCAGACCTATTCCTGGACCTATAAACTAAGAAGACAGAATTGGAAGGACACAGGCATGCAAATCTGTATTGCATAGTATTACAATAGCCAACATATGGAAGTAACCAAAAAGTCCCCCGACAGATGGGTGGACAAAGCAGAACTGCTATCTGTACAGATGGAATATGAGCTAGTGAAAAAATGAAACAATGCCATTTGCAGCACCATAGATTGAGTCTAGAAGTAATCACGCAACTTGGAGTAAGTGAGAAAGCGAAAGACACATAACCTATCATATCACATATAGGGGTTACCTAAAAAATGATACAAACAAAGATATTTCCACAGACAAACACTATCATAGATTCATTAAAAAAACTTATGGTTCACCAAATAGAAAGTTGTGAGGATTGGATACATTACCATATTGAGGTTAACAGAGAGATACAAACACATGTGAAATATGTAATCACCAAAGACCTATGCAATACTAAGAGAAGACTACTCAACATTGTGTCATAACCTACATGGGAAAAGGCTCCGAAGAAGAATAGATATATGTATATGTGTGAAAGAACCACATCTTGCACACCTAGAACAAACAAAACATTGTAATCAAGTTTGCTGTGATAAAAAATAAAAATTAAGTTAAAAATACCAACAAGAAGTAATGAGACATAAATTAAAGGGCGTTTTCCTCTCACATGCCATTCTAATTTACAACCTAGATCACCACTTCCAGTAAGGCTCTGTTGCCCTAGTAACCAGATTTGGTAAAGGAGAAATGATGCTGCCATGTGGCCGATTCCCGCAAGAGCAGCTTTTAACCCACAGCTAATGGTCACTTACCATTCACAAGGACTCAGGGCTGTAAAGGACACCTGCCCTCAAAATTGTGCTGAGGTAGGGAATGGATAAAAAAATTCAAAACAGGCAAAATTTTCAAGAAGATAGTATGAAGAGGTAAGTTTTACTCACTCTCTTTTTAAAGAAAGGAAAATGGATAAAAGCTCAGCCTCAGGAAGTATTAGACTCATGCAATCTAATCTACAAAAAGTCTTCAACTCACACCAGTCGACTGACCATTGGCAAAAAGTCTACAAACAATAAATGCTGAAGAGGTTTTAGAGAACTGTGTACCCTCTAGCTGCTGGTGAGATGTAAAAGGGTTAAACGCTAATAATGAGAACAGGAAAGAGCTGCGTTTAAAAGGAAAAATTGAGGTACCAGTCAATCCAGCAGGCGCACCAATGAGCCTCTCACCTGAGAAGACCAGAATGAAGAAGACCCGGGCTGCAAAAGCTGCACTGCAGCCTTATTCACAATAGACAAGACAGTGAAGCAACCAAAATGTCCATCTACAGATGAAAGGATAAAGAAGAAGTGGTCCATGTACACAATGAATACTAGCCATGGAAAACAATGAAACACTGCTCTTTGAGGCACCATAGATGATCTTGGAGATAATCACAGAACCTGAGGTAAGTCGGAAAGCAAAAGTCCTATATCCTATGATATCACTTATAGGCGTTATCTAATAACTGACACAAATGAACATATTTCCACACAGAAAGTCAATCCCAGACTTATTAAAAGAGAACTATGCTTATCTAAAAGTAAAGGTGGGGGGAATGGATAAATGAAGATTAGCGTTACCATATGTATACAAATACATATAATATACATATATCAAAAACACCGACCATATAGCAAGGAAGGTTTACGGAACACTGTAATAATTTACAAAGGAAGAGGATCTCTACATAAATAGGTATGTAGAATATGTAGATGAACCAGAGTGTGTACACCTTGGACAAGCAACATTCTAACCATTACCCCAATTGAAAAAATTAAAACAACGAACTAGGAGTAATGAGACATAGACTTATGGGGGGTTTTCCTGGCACATTCCATTCAAATTTACAACCTAGACAAACGACTTCCAGAATGGCTCTGCTGCCCTAGTACCCAGATTTGGGAATGGAGAAATGCTGCATCCTTGTGGCCGTTTCCCACAACAGCAGCTTTAAACCCACTGCAAAAAGTCACTAAATATTCACCAATTGCAGTTCTGTAAATGACACCTGCCCTCCAAAAAATACTGAGGTCGAAAATCGACCAAAAAATTCTAGAGTGCAACCTTCCAAAAAGAAAATTTGAAGAGGTATATTATACTCACACTTTTTTGCTTTTTTCTTTTAACAGAAAAGAAAAAGCCGTGGAAAAATGATGAATTGTAGGAATTTTTACAGACATGTAAACCCAAATTACAAAAACCTATCAGCTCACACCAGTCATAATGGCCATCAAAAAAAATTCGGCCAACAATAAATGCTGACGTGACTGTGGAGAAATGCGTACCCTTGATTCTAAGGGGGACGTGGTAAGAGCCACTAATGAAAGCACAATTGAGTTGCCTTGAGAAGGTAAACGTTGAGCTACCATACCAGTCAATCAATCATACCCACTGCTGGGTCTATCACCTGAGAAAATGAAAGTCAAAAATCACAGGCTGGCAATCCTGCACTCCAGCAATATTTACCATAGGCAACACTTGGAAGCAACGAAAATGTCCATCGAAAGAGGAATGCACCAAGAAGAAGTGGTCCATGTACACAATGGAATATTAGCCATGAAAAACATTGAAGCACTGCTCTTTGAGGCACCATACTTGAGCCTGGAGATAATCACAAAACATGAAGTAGGTCGGAAAGCAAAACACCTATATCCTATATTATCACTTATGGCATTATCTAATAACTGACACAGATGAACATATTTCCAAAGAGAAAGACACTCACAGGCTTAGAAAACAAACTATGCTCATCTGAAAGGAAAGGAGGGGGAAATTGAGAAATGAACATTAGTGTTACTATACATATACAAATACATATTATATACATGTATCAAAAACACCGAACATATAGCAAGGGAGGTCGACGGAACAGTGTAATATTTTACATGGGAAGAGGATCTGTACATTAATAGACATACATAATGTACAAATGAACCAGATTGTGTACACCTAGGACAAACAATATTCTAAACTTTACCCAGATTAAAAAAATTTTAAAAACCAAGAAGAAGTAATGAGACATAAACTTATGGGGATTTCTCCTGGCAATTTCCATTCTAATTTACAACCTAGGACAATGACTTCCAGAAAGGCTCTGCTGCCCTAGTACCCAGATTGGGGAATGGAGAAATGCTACCTCCTTGTGGCCGTTTCCCACAACAGCAGCTTTGAACCCACTGCAAAAGGTCACTAAATTTTCACCAACTTGCAGTTCTGTAAATGATACCTGCCCTCCAGAAAATTTCTGGGGTCAAAAATCGACCAAAAAATTCAAAAGAGGGCAAGCTTTGAAGAAGACAAGTTCAAGAGCTATATTGTACTCACGGGTTTTTCTTTTAAGAGAAAAGAAAAAGGAGTAGGAATATGACGAATTTAAAAAATTTTAATGACATGCATACCCATATTACAAAAACCTATCAGCTCACAGCAGTCAGAATGGCCATTAGGAAAAATGCTGCAAAAATTAAACCGTGAAGGGAGTGTGGAGAAATGCGTACCTTCGGTTGTAAGGGGGGGCAGGTAAAGAGCCACTAATGAAAACACAGTGTAGGTGCTTTGAAAAGGGAAACATTGAGCTACCAGTCAATCAATCACAACCACTGCTTGGCCTATCACCTGAGAAAATGAGAATCAAAAAGTCACAGGCTGGCAAACCTGTACGCCAGCAAGATTTACCATAGCCAGCACTTGGAAGCAATGAAAATGTCCATCAACCGAGGAATGCACCAAGAAGAATTGGTCCACGTACACAATGGAATATTACTCTAATAATAAATATAAATTCAATTTAAAAACAAACAAAAGCAAGGAGACATCAACATTTGTGGGTTTATCCGGGCACATTGCACTGTAATTTATAACCGAAGAACACCACTGGCCGGTATGTCTGTTCTCCTAGTACCAGGAAGGGGACCGTAGAAAGGCTGCCACTATTTGGCCGATACCTGCAAAAGCAGGTTTAAAGCCTGAGCTAGTGGTCATTTCATATGAACAAGTACTGCAGGGCTATAAATGAAACCTGCCCTCAAAATGTCTTGAGGGAGATAATGGCCAAAATATTTCAAATGGTGACACATACTTTAAGAAAACACTTTGAAGAAATAAGCTCTAATGACAGCTGGAAAAACAAAAACGACATGTCTTAAACCTCAATTTCTACGCATTATGAGACACATGCAAATTCAACCACAAAGAGGTATCAGCTCACACCACTCAGAATAACCATCAGCAAAAACTACAAAGAATAAATGCTGAAGGTGCTGGGAAGAAATACATACCGTCCACTTTAAGTGGGACGTAACCTGGAAAGAGCCACTAAGGAGAACAGAATAGAGGTGCCTTTAAAAGGTAAACATTGAGCTACCATATGATCCAACAGACCTATTCCTGGACCTATAAACTAAGAAGACAAAATTGGAAGGACACAGGCACGCAAATCTGTATTGCATAGTATTACGATAGCCAACATATGGAAGTAACCAAAAAGTGCACCGACAGATGGGTGGACAAAGCAGAACTGCTATCTGTACAGATGGAATATGAGCTAGTGAAAAAATGAAACAATGCCATTTGCAGCACCATAGATGAGTCTAGAAGTAATCACGCAACTTGGAGTAAGTGAGAAAGCGAAAGACACATATCCTATCATATCACATATAGGGGTTACCTAAAAAATGATACAAACAAAGATATTTCCACAGAGAAACACTATCATAGATTCATTAAAAAAACTTATGGTTCACCAAATAGAAAGTTGTGAGGATTGGATACATTACCATATTGAGGTTAACAGAGAGATACAAACACATGTGAAATATGTAATCACCAAAGACCTACGCAATACCAAGAGAAGACTACTCAACATTGTGTCATAACCTACATGGGAAAAGGCTCCGAAGAAGAATAGATATATGTATATGTGTGAACGAACCACATCTTGCACACCTAGAACAAAAAAATATTGTAATCAAGTTTGCTGTGATAAAAAATAAAAATTAAGTTAAAAATACCAACAAGAAGTAATGAGACATAAATTAAAGGGCGTTTTCCTCTCACATGCCATTCTAATTTACAAGCTAGAACACCACTTCCAGTAAGGCTCTGTTGCCCTAGTAACCAGATTTGGTAAAGGAGAAATGCTGCCGCCATGTGGCCGATTCCCACAAGAGCAGCTTTTAACCCACAGCTAATGGTCACTTACCATTCACAAGATCTCAGGGCTGTAAAGGACACCTGCTCTCAAAATTGTGCTGAGGTAGGGAATGGATAAAAAAAATTCAAAACAGGCAAAATTTTCAAGAAGATAGTATGAAGAGGTAAGTTTTACTCACTCTCTTTTTAAAGAAAGGAAAATGGATAAAAGCTCAGCCTCAGGAAGTATTAGACTCATGCAATCTAATCTACAAAAACTTTTCAACTCACACCAGTCGACTGACCATTGGCAAAAAGTCTACAAACAATAAATGCTGAAGAGGTTTTAGAGAACTGTGTACCCTCTAGCTGCTGGTGAGATGTAAAAGGGTTAAACACTAATAATGAGAAGAGAAAAGAGCTGCGTTTCAAAGGAAAAATTGAGGTACCAGTCAATCCAGCAGGCGCACCAATGGGCCTCTCACCTGAGAAGACCAGAATGAAGAAGACCCGGGCTGCAAAAGCTGCACTGCAGCCTTATTCACAATAGACAAGACAGTGAAGCAACCAAAATGTCCATCTACAGATGAAAGGATAAAGAAGAAGTGGTCCATATACACAATGAATACTAGCCATGGAAAACAATGAAACACTGCTCTTTGAGGCACCATAGATGATCTTGGAGATAATCACAGAACAATAGGTAAGTCGGAAAGCAAAAGTCCTATATCCTATGATATCACTTATACGCGTTATCTAATAACTGACACAAATGAACATATTTCCACAGAGAAAGTCAATCACAGACTTATTAAAAAAGAACTATGCTTATCTAAAAGTAAAGGTGGGGGGAATGGATAAATGAAGATTAGAGTAACCATATGTATACAAATACATATTATATACATATATCAAAAAGACCGACCATATAGCAAGGAAGGATTACGGAACACTCTGTAATAATTTACATGGAAAGAGGATCTCTACATAAATAGGTATATAGAATATGTAGATGAACCAGAGTGTGTACACCTTGGACAAGCAACATGCTAACCATTACCCCAATTGAAAAAATTAAAACAACGAACTAGGAGTAATGAGACATAAACTTATGGGGGGTTTTCCTGGCACATTCCATCCAAACTTAAAACCTAGGCAAACAACTTCCAGAACGGCTCTGCTGCCCTAGTACCCAGATTTGGGAATGGAGAAATGCTGCATCCTTGTGGCCGTTTCCCACAACAGCAGCTTTAAACCCACTGCAAAAGGTCACTAAATATTCACCAATTGCAGGTCTGTAAATGACACCGGCCCTCCAAAAATTACTGAGGTCGAAAATCGACCAAAAAATTCCAGAGTGCAACCTTCCAAAAAGAAAATTTGAAGAGGTATATTATACTCACACTTTTTTCTTTTTTCACTTAACAGAAAATAAAAAGGTGTGGGAAAATGATGAATTGTAGGAATTTTTACAGACATGTAAACCCAAATTACAAAAACCTATCAGCTCACACCAGTCAGAATGGCCATCAACAAAAATGCTGCAAACAATAAATGCTGACGTGATTGTGGAGAAATGCGTACCCTTGATTCTAAGGGGGACGTGGTAACAGCCACTGATGAAAGCACAGTTGAGGTGCCTTGAAAAGGTCAACGTTGAGCTACCATACCAGTCAATCAATCATACCCACTGCTGGGTCTATCACCTGAGAAAATGAAAATCAAAAATCACAGGATGGCAATCCTGCACTCCAGCAATATTTACTATAGGCAACACTTGGAAGCAACGAAAATGTCCATCGACAGAGGAATGCACCAAGAAGAAGTGGTCCATATACACAATGGAATATTAGCCATGGAAAACATTGAAGCACTGCTCTTTGAGGCACCATACTTGAGCCTGGAGATAATCACAAAACATGAAGTAGGTCGGAAAGCAAAAGACCTATATACTATATTATCACTTACGGCATTATCTAATAACTGACACAGATGAACATATTTCCAAAGAGAAAGACACTCACAGGCTTAGAAAACAAACTATGCTCATCGAAAAGGAAAGAAGGGGGGAAATTGAGAAATGAAGATTAGCGTTACTATACATAAACAAATACATAGTATATACATGTATCAAAAATACCAAACATATAGCAAGGGAGGTCAACGGAACACTGTAATATTTTACATGGGAAGAGGATCTGTACATTAATAGACATACATAATGTACAAATGAACCAGATTGTGTACACCTAGGACAAACAATATTCTAAACTTTACCCAGATTAAAAAAAATTTAAAAACCTAGAAGAAGTAATGAGACATAAACTTATGGGGATTTCTCCTGGCAAATTCCATTCTAATTTGCAACCTAGGACAATGACTTCCAGAAAGGCTCTGCTGCCCTAGTACCCAGATTGGGGAATGGAGAAATGCTACCTCCTTGTGGCCGTTTCCCACAACAGCAGCTTTGAACCCACTGCAAAAGGTCACTAAATTTTCACCAACTTGCAATTCTGTAAATGGCAGCTGCCCTCCAGAAAATTTCCTGGGTCAAAAATCGACCCAAAACTTCCGAAGAGGGCAACCTTGGAAGAAGACAAGTTCAAGAGCTATATTGTACTCACGGGTTTTTCTTTTAAGAGAAAAGAAAAAGGGGTAGGAATATGACGAATTTAAAAAATTTTAATGACATGCATACCCATATTACAAAAACCTATCAGCTCACAGCAGTCAGAATGGCCATTAGGAAAAATGCTGCAAAAATTAAACCGTGAAGGGAGTGTGGAGAAATGCGTACCTTCGGTTGTAAGGGGGGACAGGTAAAGAGCCACTAATGAAAACACAGTGTAGGTGCTTTGAAAAGGGAAACATTGAGCTACCAGTCAATCAATCACAACCACTGCTTGGCCTATCACCTGAGAAAATGAGAATCAAAAAGTCACAGGCTGGCAAACCTGTACGCCAGCAAGATTTACCATAGCCAGCACTTGGAAGCAATGAAAATGTCCATCAACCGAGGAATGCACCAAGAAGAATTGGTCCACGTACACAATGGAATATTACTCTAATAATAAATATAAATTCAATTTAAAAACAAACAAAAGCAAGGAGACATCAACATTTGTGGGTTTATCCGGGCACATTGCACTCTAATTTATAACCGAAGAACACCACTGGCCGGTATGTCTGTTCTCCTAGTACCAGGAAGGGGACCGTAGAAAGGCTGCCACTATTTGGCCGATACTTGCAAAAGCAGGTTTAAAGCCTGAGCTAATGGTCATTTCATATGAACAAGTACTGCAGGGCTATAAATGAAACCTGCCCTCAAAATGTCTTGAGGGAGATAATGGCCAAAATATTTCAAATGGTGACACATACTTTAAGAAAACACTTTGAAGAAATAAGCTCTAATGACAGCTGGAAAAACAAAAAGGACATGTCTTAAACCTCAATTTCTACGCATTATGAGACACATGCAAATTCAACCACAAAGAGGTATCAGCTCACACCACTCAGAATAACCATCAGCAAAAACTACAAAGAATAAATGCTGAAGGTTCTGGGAAGAAATACATACCGTCCACTTTAAGTGGGACGTAACCTGGAAAGAGCCACTAAGGAGAACAGAATAGAGGTGCCTTTAAAAGGTAAACATTGAGCTACCATATGATCCAACAGACCTATTCCTGGACCTATAAACTAAGAAGACAAAATTGGAAGGACACAGGCACGCAAATCTGTATTGCATGGTATTACGATAGCCAACATATGGAAGTAACCAAAAAGTGCACCGACAGATGGGTGGACAAAGAAGAACTGCTATCTGTACAGATGGAATATGAGCTAGTGAAAAAATGAAACAATGCCATTTGCAGCACCATAGATGAGTCTAGAAGTAATCACGCAACTTGGAGTAAGTGAGAAAGCGAAAGACACATATCCTATCATATCACATATAGGGGTTACCTAAAAAATGATACAAACAAAGATATTTCCACAGAGAAACACTATCATAGATTCATTAAAAAAACTTATGGTTCACCAAATAGAAAGTTGTGAGGATTGGATACATTACCATATTGAGGTTAACAGAGAGATACAAACACATGTGAAATATGTAATCACCAAAGACCTACGCAATACCAAGAGAAGACTACTCAACATTGTGTCATAACCTACATGGGAAAAGGCTCCGAAGAAGAAGAGATATATGTATATGTGTGAAAGAACCACATCTTGCACACCTAGAACAAAAAAATATTGTAATCAAGTTTGCTGTGATAAAAAATAAAAATTAAGTTAAAAATACCAACAAGAAGTAATGAGACATAAATTAAAGGGCGTTTTCCTCTCACATGCCATTCTAATTTACAACCTAGAACACCACTTCCAGTAAGGCTCTGTTGCCCTAGTAACCAGATTTGGTAAAGGAGAAATGCTGCCGCCATGTGGCCGATTCCCGCAAGAGCAGCTTTTAACCCACAGCTAATGGTCACTTACCATTCACAAGATCTCAGGGCTGTAAAGGAAACCTGCCCTCAAAATTGTGCTGAGGTAGGGAATGGATAAAAAAATTCAAAACAGGCAAAATTTTCAAGAAGATAGTATGAAGAGGTAAGTTTTACTCACTCTCTTTTTAAAGAAAGGAAAATGGATAAAAGCTCAGCCTCAGGAAGTATTAGACTCATGCAATCTAATCTACAAAAACTTTTCAACTCACACCAGTCGACTGACCATTGGCAAAAAGTCTACAAACAATAAATGCTGAAGAGGTTTTAGAGAACTGTGTACCCTCTAGCTGCTGGTGAGATGTAAAAGGGTTAAACACTAATAATGAGAAGAGAAAAGAGCTGCGTTTAAAAGGAAAAATTGAGGTACCAGTCAATCCAGCAGGCGCACCAATGGGCCTCTCACCTGAGAAGACCAGAATGAAGAAGACCCGGGCTGCAAAAGCTGCACTGCAGCCTTATTCACAATAGACAAGACAGTGAAGCAACCAAAATGTCCATCTACAGATGAAAGGATAAAGAAGAAGTGGTCCATATACACAATGAATACTAGCCATGGAAAACAATGAAACACTGCTCTTTGAGGCACCATAGATGATCTTGGAGATAATCACAGAACATGAGGTAAGTCGGAAAGCAAAAGTCCTATATCCTAT
The DNA here is from genome assembly GCF_965194825.1 of Balaenoptera physalus. Classification (NCBI taxonomy): domain Eukaryota; kingdom Metazoa; phylum Chordata; class Mammalia; order Artiodactyla; family Balaenopteridae; genus Balaenoptera; species Balaenoptera physalus. Next base: position 148,782 of record NW_028125385.1, read on the forward strand.
GATATCACTTATACGCGTTATCTAATAACTGACACAAATGAACATATTTCCACAGAGAAAGTCAATCACAGACTTATTAAAAAAGAACTATGCTTATCTAAAAGTAAAGGTGGGGGGAATGGATAAATGAAGATTAGAGTAACCATATGTATACAAATACATATTATATACATATATCAAAAAGACCGACCATATAGCAAGGAAGGATTACCGAACACTCTGTAATAATTTACATGGAAAGAGGATCTCTACATAAATAGGTATATAGAATATGTAGATGAACCAGAGTGTGTACACCTTGGACAAGCAACATTCTAACCATTACCCCAATTGAAAAAATTAAAACAACGAACTAGGAGTAATGAGACATAAACTTATTGGGGGTTTTCCTGGCACATTCCATCCAAACTTAAAACCTAGGCAAACAACTTCCAGAACGGCTCTGCTGCCCTAGTACCCAGATTTGGGAATGGAGAAATGCTGCATCCTTGTGGCCGTTTCCCACAACAGCAGCTTTAAACCCACTGCAAAAGGTCACTAAATATTCACCAATTGCAGGTCTGTAAATGACACCGGCCCTCCAAAAAATACTGAGGTCGAAAATCGACCAAAAAATTTCAGAGTGCAACCTTCCAAAAAGAAAATTTGAAGAGGTATATTATACTCACACTTTTTTCTTTTTTCACTTAACAGAAAATAAAAAGGTGTGGGAAAATGATGAATTGTAGGAATTTTTACAGACATGTAAACCCAAATTACAAAAACCTATCAGCTCACACCAGTCAGAATGGCCATCAACAAAAATGCTGCAAACAATAAATGCTGACGTGATTGTGGAGAAATGCGTACCCTTGATTCTAAGGGGGACGTGGTAACAGCCACTGATGAAAGCACAGTTGAGGTGCCTTGAAAAGGTCAACGTTGAGCTACCATACCAGTCAATCAATCATACCCACTGCTGGGTCTATCACCTGAGAAAATGAAAATCAAAAATCACAGGATGGCAATCCTGCACTCCAGCAATATTTACTATAGGCAACACTTGGAAGCAACGAAAATGTCCATCGACAGAGGAATGCACCAAGAAGAAGTGGTCCATATACACAATGGAATATTAGCCATGGAAAACATTGAAGCACTGCTCTTTGAGGCACCATACTTGAGCCTGGAGATAATCACAAAACATGAAGTAGGTCGGAAAGCAAAAGACCTATATACTATATTATCACTTACGGCATTATCTAATAACTGACACAGATGAACATATTTCCAAAGAGAAAGACACTCACAGGCTTAGAAAACAAACTATGCTCATCGAAAAGGAAAGAAGGGGGGAAATTGAGAAATGAAGATTAGCGTTACTATACATAAACAAATACATAGTATATACATGTATCAAAAATACCAAACATATAGCAAGGGAGGTCAACGGAACACTGTAATATTTTACATGGGAAGAGGATCTGTACATTAATAGACATACATAATGTACAAATGAACCAGATTGTGTACACCTAGGACAAACAATATTCTAAACTTTACCCAGATTAAAAAAAATTTAAAAACCTAGAAGAAGTAATGAGACATAAACTTATGGGGATTTCTCCTGGCAAATTCCATTCTAATTTGCAACCTAGGACAATGACTTCCAGAAAGGCTCTGCTGCCCTAGTACCCAGATTGGGGAATGGAGAAATGCTACCTCCTTGTGGCCGTTTCCCACAACAGCAGCTTTGAACCCACTGCAAAAGGTCACTAAATTTTCACCAACTTGCAATTCTGTAAATGGCAGCTGCCCTCCAGAAAATTTCCTGGGTCAAAAATCGACCCAAAACTTCCGAAGAGGGCAACCTTGGAAGAAGACAAGTTCAAGAGCTATATTGTACTCACGGTTTTTTCTTTTAAGAGAAAAGAAAAAGGCGTAGGAATATGATGAATTTTAAAAATTTTAATGACATGCATACCCATATTACAAAAACCTATCAGCTCACAGCAGTCAGAATGGCCATTAGGAAAAATGCTGTAAAAGACAAATGGTGAAGGGAGTGTGGAGAAATGCGTACCCTCGGTTGTAAGGGGGGGCATGTAAAGAGCCACTAATGAAAACACAATGTAGGTGCTTTGAAAAGGGAAACATTGAGCTACCAGTCAATCAATCACAACAAATGCTTGGCCTATCACCTGAGAAAATGAGAATCAAAAAGTCACAGGCTGGCAAACCTGTATGCCAGCAAGATTTACCATAGCCAGCACTTGGAAGCAATGAAAATGTCCATCAACCGAGGAATGCACCAAGAAGAATTGGTCCACGTACACAATGGAATATTACTCTAATAATAAATATAAATTCAATTTAAAAACAAACAAAAGCAAGGAGACATCAACATTTGTGGGTTTATCCGGGCACATTGCACTCTAATTTATAACCGAAGAACACCACTGGCCGGTAGGTCTGTTCTCCTAGTACCAGCAAGGGGACCGTAGAAAGGCTGCCGCTATTTGGCCGATACCTGCAAAAGCAGGTTTAAAGCCTGAGCTAATGGTCATTTCATATGAACAAGTACTGCAGGGCTATAAATGAAACCTGCCCTCAAAATGTCTTGAGGGAGATAATGGCCAAATTATTTCAAATGGTGACACATACTTTAAGAAAACACTTTGAAGAAATAAGCTCTAATCACAGCTGGAAAAACAAAAAGGACATGTCTTAAAGCTCAATTTCTACGCATTATGAGACACATGCAAATTCAACCACAAAGAGGTATCAGCTCACACCACTCAGAATAACCATCAGCAAAAACTACAAAGAATAAATGCTGAAGGTGCTGGGAAGAAATACATACCCTCCACTTTAAGTGGGACGTAACCTGGAAAGAGCCACTAAGGACAACAGAACAGAGGTGCCTTTAAAAGGTAAACATTGAGCTACCATATGATCCAGCAGACCTATTCCTGGACCTATAAACTAAGAAGACAGAATTGGAAGGACACAGGCATGCAAATCTGTATTGCATAGTATTACAATAGCCAACATATGGAAGTAACCAAAAAGTCCCCCGACAGATGGGTGGACAAAGCAGAACTGCTATCTTTACAGATGGAATATGAGCTAGTGAAAAAATGAAACAATGCCATTTGCAGCACCATAGATTGAGTCTAGAAGTAATCACGCAACTTGGAGTAAGTGAGAAAGCGAAAGACACATAACCTATCATATCACATATAGGGGTTACCTAAAAAATGATACAAACAAAGATATTTCCACAGACAAACACTATCATAGATTCATTAAAAAAACTTATGGTTCACCAAATAGAAAGTTGTGAGGATTGGATACATTACCATATTGAGGTTAACAGAGAGATACAAACACATGTGAAATATGTAATCACCAAAGACCTATGCAATACTAAGAGAAGACTACTCAACATTGTGTCATAACCTACATGGGAAAAGGCTCCGAAGAAGAATAGATATATGTATATGTGTGAAAGAACCACATCTTGCACACCTAGAACAAACAAAACATTGTAATCAAGTTTGCTGTGATAAAAAATAAAAATTAAGTTAAAAATACCAACAAGAAGTAATGAGACATAAATTAAAGGGCGTTTTCCTCTCACATGCCATTCTAATTTACAAGCTAGAACACCACTTCCAGTAAGGCTCTGTTGCCCTAGTAACCAGATTTGGTAAAGGAGAAATGATGCCGCCATGTGGCCGATTCCCGCAAGAGCAGCTTTTAACCCACAGCTAATGGTCACTTACCATTCACAAGATCTCAGGGCTGTAAAGGACACCTGCCCTCAAAATTGTGCTGAGGTAGGGAATGGATAAAAAAATTCAAAACAGGCAAAATTTTCAAGAAGATAGTATGAAGAGGTAAGTTTTACTCACTCTCTTTTTAAAGAAAGGAAAATGGATAAAAGCTCAGCCTCAGGAAGTATTAGACTCATGCAATCTAATCTACAAAAAGTCTTCAACTCACACCAGTCGACTGACCATTGGCAAAAAGTCTACAAACAATAAATGCTGAAGAGGTTTTAGAGAACTGTGTACCCTCTAGCTGCTGGTGAGATGTAAAAGGGTTAAACGCTAATAATGAGAACAGGAAAGAGCTGCGTTTAAAAGGAAAAATTGAGGTACCAGTCAATCCAGCAGGCGCACCAAAGAGCCTCTCACCTGAGAAGACCAGAATGAAGAAGACCCGGGCTGCAAAAGCTGCACTGCAGCCTTATTCACAATAGACAAGACAGTGAAGCAACCAAAATGTCCATCTACAGATGAAAGGATAAAGAAGAAGTGGTCCATGTACACAATGAATACTAGCCATGGAAAACAATGAAACACTGCTCTTTGAGGCACCATAGATGATCTTGGAGATAATCACAGAACCTGAGGTATGTCGGAAAGCAAAAGTCCTATATCCTATGATATCACTTATAGGCGTTATCTAATAACTGACACAAATGAACATATTTCCACACAGAAAGTCAATCCCAGACTTATTAAAAGAGAACTATGCTTATCTAAAAGTAAAGGTGGGGGGAATGGATAAATGAAGATTAGCGTTACCATATGTATACAAATACATATAATATACATATATCAAAAACACCGACCATATAGCAAGGAAGGATTACGGAACACTGTAATAATTTACAAAGGAAGAGGATCTCTACATAAATAGGTATGTAGAATATGTAGATGAACCAGAGTGTGTACACCTTGGACAAGCAACATTCTAACCATTACCCCAATTGAAAAAATTAAAACAACGAACTAGGAGTAATGAGACATAGACTTATGGGGGGTTTTCCTGGCACATTCCATTCAAATTTACAACCTAGACAAACGACTTCCAGAATGGCTCTGCTGCCCTAGTACCCAGATTTGGGAATGGAGAAATGCTGCATCCTTGTGGCCGTTTCCCACAACAGCAGCTTTAAACCCACAGCAAAAAGTCACTAAATATTCACCAATTGCAGTTCTGTAAATGACACCTGCCCTCCAAAAAATACTGAGGTCGAAAATCGACCAAAAAATTCTAGAGTGCAACCTTCCAAAAAGAAAATTTGAAGAGGTATATTATACTCACACTTTTTTGCTTTTTTCTTTTAACAGAAAAGAAAAAGCCGTGGAAAAATGATGAATTGTAGGAATTTTTACAGACATGTAAACCCAAATTACAAAAACCTATCAGCTCACACCAGTCATAATGGCCATCAAAAAAAATTCTGCCAACAATAAATGCTGACGTGATTGTGGAGAAATGCGTACCCTTGATTCTAAGGGGGACGTGGTAACAGCCACTGATGAAAGCACAGTTGAGGTGCCTTGAAAAGGTCAACGTTGAGCTACCATACCAGTCAATCAATCATACCCACTGCTGGGTCTATCACCTGAGAAAATGAAAATCAAAAATCACAGGATGGCAATCCTGCACTCCAGCAATATTTACTATAGGCAACACTTGGAAGCAACGAAAATGTCCATCGACAGAGGAATGCACCAAGAAGAAGTGGTCCATATACACAATGGAATATTAGCCATGGAAAACATTGAAGCACTGCTCTTTGAGGCACCATACTTGAGCCTGGAGATAATCACAAAACATGAAGTAGGTCGGAAAGCAAAAGACCTATATACTATATTATCACTTACGGCATTATCTAATAACTGACACAGATGAACATATTTCCAAAGAGAAAGACACTCACAGGCTTAGAAAACAAACTATGCTCATCGAAAAGGAAAGAAGGGGGGAAATTGAGAAATGAAGATTAGCGTTACTATACATAAACAAATACATAGTATATACATGTATCAAAAATACCAAACATATAGCAAGGGAGGTCAACGGAACACTGTAATATTTTACATGGGAAGAGGATCTGTACATTAATAGACATACATAATTTACAAATGAACCAGATTGTGTACACCTAGGACAAACAATATTCTAAACTTTACCCAGATTAAAAAAAATTTAAAAACCTAGAAGAAGTAATGAGACATAAACTTATGGGGATTTCTCCTGGCAAATTCCATTCTAATTTGCAACCTAGGACAATGACTTCCAGAAAGGCTCTGCTGCCCTAGTACCCAGATTGGGGAATGGAGAAATGCTACCTCCTTGTGGCCGTTTCCCACAACAGCAGCTTTGAACCCACTGCAAAAGGTCACTAAATTTTCACCAACTTGCAATTCTGTAAATGGCAGCTGCCCTCCAGAAGATTTCCTGGGTCAAAAATCGACCCAAAACTTCCGAAGAGGGCAACCTTGGAAGAAGACAAGTTCAAGAGCTATATTGTACTCACGGTTTTTTCTTTTAAGAGAAAAGAAAAAGGCGTAGGAATATGATGAATTTTAAAAATTTTAATGACATGCATACCCATATTACAAAAACCTATCAGCTCACAGCAGTCAGAATGGCCATTAGGAAAAATGCTGTAAAAGACAAATGGTGAAGGGAGTGTGGAGAAATGCGTACCCTCGGTTGTAAGGGGGGGCATGTAAAGAGCCACTAATGAAAACACAATGTAGGTGCTTTGAAAAGGGAAACATTGAGCTACCAGTCAATCAATCACAACAAATGCTTGGCCTATCACCTGAGAAAATGAGAATCAAAAAGTCACAGGCTGGCAAACCTGTATGCCAGCAAGATTTACCATAGCCAGCACTTGGAAGCAATGAAAATGTCCATCAACCGAGGAATGCACCAAGAAGAATTGGTCCACGTACACAATGGAATATTACTCTAATAATAAATATAAATTCAATTTAAAAACAAACAAAAGCAAGGAGACATCAACATTTGTGGGTTTATCCGGGCACATTGCACTCTAATTTATAACCGAAGAACACCACTGGCCGGTAGGTCTGTTCTCCTAGTACCAGCAAGGGGACCGTAGAAAGGCTGCCGCTATTTGGCCGATACCTGCAAAAGCAGGTTTAAAGCCTGAGCTAATGGTCATTTCATATGAACAAGTAATGCAGGGCTATAAATGAAACCTGCCCTCAAAATGTCTTGAGGGAGATAATGGCCAAATTATTTCAAATGGTGACACATACTTTAAGAAAACACTTTGAAGAAATAAGCTCTAATCACAGCTGGAAAAACAAAAAGGACATGTCTTAAAGCTCAATTTCTACGCATTATGAGACACATGCAAATTCAACCACAAAGAGGTATCAGCTCACACCACTCAGAATAACCATCAGCAAAAACTACAAAGAATAAATGCTGAAGGTGCTGGGAAGAAATACATACCCTCCACTTTAAGTGGGACGTAACCTGGAAAGAGCCACTAAGGACAACAGAACAGAGGTGCCTTTAAAAGGTAAACATTGAGCTACCATATGATCCAGCAGACCTATTCCTGGACCTATAAACTAAGAAGACAGAATTGGAAGGACACAGGCATGCAAATCTGTATTGCATAGTATTACAATAGCCAACATATGGAAGTAACCAAAAAGTCCCCCGACAGATGGGTGGACAAAGCAGAACTGCTATCTTTACAGATGGAATATGAGCTAGTGAAAAAATGAAACAATGCCATTTGCAGCACCATAGATTGAGTCTAGAAGTAATCACGCAACTTGGAGTAAGTGAGAAAGCGAAAGACACATAACCTATCATATCACATATAGGGGTTACCTAAAAAATGATACAAACAAAGATATTTCCACAGACAAACACTATCATAGATTCATTAAAAAAACTTATGGTTCACCAAATAGAAAGTTGTGAGGATTGGATACATTACCATATTGAGGTTAACAGAGAGATACAAACACATGTGAAATATGTAATCACCAAAGACCTATGCAATACTAAGAGAAGACTACTCAACATTGTGTCATAACCTACATGGGAAAAGGCTCCGAAGAAGAATAGATATATGTATATGTGTGAAAGAACCACATCTTGCACACCTAGAACAAACAAAACATTGTAATCAAGTTTGCTGTGATAAAAAATAAAAATTAAGTTAAAAATACCAACAAGAAGTAATGAGACATAAATTAAAGGGCGTTTTCCTCTCACATGCCATTCTAATTTACAAGCTAGAACACCACTTCCAGTAAGGCTCTGTTGCCCTAGTAACCAGATTTGGTAAAGGAGAAATGATGCCGCCATGTGGCCGATTCCCGCAAGAGCAGCTTTTAACCCACAGCTAATGGTCACTTACCATTCACAAGATCTCAGGGCTGTAAAGGACACCTGCCCTCAAAATTGTGCTGAGGTAGGGAATGGATAAAAAAATTCAAAACAGGCAAAATTTTCAAGAAGATAGTATGAAGAGGTAAGTTTTACTCACTCTCTTTTTAAAGAAAGGAAAATGGATAAAAGCTCAGCCTCAGGAAGTATTAGACTCATGCAATCTAATCTACAAAAAGTCTTCAACTCACACCAGTCGACTGACCATTGGCAAAAAGTCTACAAACAATAAATGCTGAAGAGGTTTTAGAGAACTGTGTACCCTCTAGCTGCTGGTGAGATGTAAAAGGGTTAAACGCTAATAATGAGAACAGGAAAGAGCTGCGTTTAAAAGGAAAAATTGAGGTACCAGTCAATCCAGCAGGCGCACCAAAGAGCCTCTCACCTGAGAAGACCAGAATGAAGAAGACCCGGGCTGCAAAAGCTGCACTGCAGCCTTATTCACAATAGACAAGACAGTGAAGCAACCAAAATGTCCATCTACAGATGAAAGGATAAAGAAGAAGTGGTCCATGTACACAATGAATACTAGCCATGGAAAACAATGAAACACTGCTCTTTGAGGCACCATAGATGATCTTGGAGATAATCACAGAACCTGAGGTAAGTCGGAAAGCAAAAGTCCTATATCCTATGATATCACTTATAGGCGTTATCTAATAACTGACACAAATGAACATATTTCCACACAGAAAGTCAATCCCAGACTTATTAAAAGAGAACTATGCTTATCTAAAAGTAAAGGTGGGGGGAATGGATAAATGAAGATTAGCGTTACCATATGTATACAAATACATATAATATACATATATCAAAAACACCGACCATATAGCAAGGAAGGATTACGGAACACTGTAATAATTTACAAAGGAAGAGGATCTCTACATAAATAGGTATGTAGAATATGTAGATGAACCAGAGTGTGTACACCTTGGACAAGCAACATTCTAACCATTACCCCAATTGAAAAAATTAAAACAACGAACTAGGAGTAATGAGACATAGACTTATGGGGGGTTTTCCTGGCACATTCCATTCAAATTTACAACCTAGACAAACGACTTCCAGAATGGCTCTGCTGCCCTAGTACCCAGATTTGGGAATGGAGAAATGCTGCATCCTTGTGGCCATTTCCCACAACAGCAGCTTTAAACCCACAGCAAAAAGTCACTAAATATTCACCAATTGCAGTTCTGTAAATGACACCTGCCCTCCAAAAAATACTGAGGTCGAAAATCGACCAAAAAATTCTAGAGTGCAACCTTCCAAAAAGAAAATTTGAAGAGGTATATTATACTCACACTTTTTTGCTTTTTTCTTTTAACAGAAAAGAAAAAGCCGTGGAAAAATGATGAATTGTAGGAATTTTTACAGACATGTAAACCCAAATTACAAAAACCTATCAGCTCACACCAGTCATAATGGCCATCAAAAAAAATTCGGCCAACAATAAATGCTGACGTGATTGTGGAGAAATGCGTACCCTTGATTCTAAGGGGGACGTGGTAAGAGCCACTAATGAAAGCACAATTGAGTTGCCTTGAGAAGGTAAACGTTGAGCTACCATACCAGTCAATCAATCATACCCACTGCTGGGTCTATCACCTGAGAAAATGAAAGTCAAAAATCACAGGCTGGCAATCCTGCACTCCAGCAATATTTACCATAGGCAACACTTGGAAGCAACGAAAATGTCCATCGACAGAGGAATGCACCAAGAAGAAGTGGTCCATGTACACAATGGAATATTAGCCATGGAAAACATTGAAGCACTGCTCTTTGAGGCACCATACTTGAGCCTGGAGATAATCACAAAACATGAAGTAGGTCGGAAAGCAAAACACCCATATCCTATATTATCACTTATGGCATTATCTAATAACTGACACAGATGAACATATTTCCAAAGAGAAAGACACTCACAGGCTTAGAAAACAAACGATGCTCATCTGAAAGGAAAGGAGGGGGAAATTGAGAAATGAACATTAGTGTTACTATACATATACAAATACATATTATATACATGTATCAAAAACACCGAACATATAGCAAGGGAGGTTGACGGAACACTGTAATATTTTACATGGGAAGAGGATCTGTACATTAATAGACATACATAATGTACAAATGAACCAGATTGTGTACACCTAGGACAAACAATATTCTAAACTTTACCCAGATTAAAAAAATTTTAAAAACCAAGAAGAAGTAATGAGACATAAACTTATGGGGATTTCTCCTGGCAATTTCCATTCTAATTTACAACCTAGGACAATGACTTCCAGAAAGGCTCTGCTGCCCTAGTACCCAGATTGGGGAATGGAGAAATGCTACCTCCTTGTGGCCGTTTCCCACAACAGCAGCTTTGAACCCACTTCAAAAGGTCACTAAATTTTCACCAACTTGCAGTTCTGTAAATGATACCTGCCCTCCAGAAAATTTCTGGGGTCAAAAATCGACCAAAAAATTCAAAAGAGGGCAAGCTTTGAAGAAGACAAGTTCAAGAGCTATATTGTACTCACGGGTTTTTCTTTTAAGAGAAAAGAAAAAGGAGTAGGAATATGAGGAATTTAAAAAATTTTAATGACATGCATACCCATATTACAAAAACCTATCAGCTCACAGCAGTCAGAATGGCCATTAGGAAAAATGCTGCAAAAATTAAACCGTGAAGGGAGTGTGGAGAAATGCGTACCTTCGGTTGTAAGGGGGGGCAGGTAAAGAGCCACTAATGAAAACACAGTGTAGGTGCTTTGAAAAGGGAAACATTGAGCTACCAGTCCATCAATCACAACCACTGCTTGGCCTATCACCTGAGAAAATGAGAATCAAAAAGTCACAGGCTGGCAAACCTGTACGCCAGCAAGATTTACCATAGCCAGCACTTGGAAGCAATGAAAATGTCCATCAACCGAGGAATGCACCAAGAAGAATTGGTCCACGTACACAATGGAATATTACTCTAATAATAAATATAAATTCAATTTAAAAACAAACAAAAGCAAGGAGACATCAACATTTGTGGGTTTATCCGGGCACATTGCACTCTAATTTATAACCGAAGAACACCACTGGCCGGTAGGTCTGTTCTCCTAGTACCAGGAAGGGGACCGTAGAAAGGCTGCCACTATTGGGCCGATACCTGCAAAAGCAGGTTTAAAGCCTGAGCTAATGGTCATTTCATATGAACAAGTACTGCAGGGCTATAAATGAAACCTGCCCTCAAAATGTCTTGAGGGAGATAATGGCCAAAATATTTCAAATGGTGACACATACTTTAAGAAAACACTTTGAAGAAATAAGCTCTAATCACAGCTGGAAAAACAAAAAGGACATGTCTTAAAGCTCAATTTCTACGCATTATGAGACACATGCAAATTCAACCACAAAGAGGTATCAGCTCACACCACTCAGAATAACCATCAGCAAAAACTACAAAGAATAAATGCTGAAGGTGCTGGGAAGAAATACATACCCTCCACTTTAAGTGGGACGTAACCTAGAAAGAGCCACTAAGGAGAACAGAATATAGGTGCCTTTAAAAGTTAAACATTGAGCTACCATATGATCCAGCAGACCTATTCCTGGACCTATAAACTAAGAAGACAAAATTGGAAGGACACAGGCACGCAAATCTGTATTGCATAGAATTACGATAGCCAACATATGGAAGTAACCAAAAAGTGCACCGACAGATGGGTGGACAAAGAAGAACTGCTATCTGTACAGATGGAATATGAGCTAGTGAAAAAATGAAACAATGCCATTTGCAGCACCATAGATGAGTCTAGAAGTAATCACGCAACTTGGAGTAAGTGAGAAAGCGAAAGACACATATCCTATCATATCACATATAGGGGTTACCTAAAAAATGATACAAACAAAGATATTTCCACAGAGAAACACTATCATAGATTCATTAAAAAAACTTATGGTTCACCAAATAGAAAGTTGTGAGGATTGGATACATTACCATATTGAGGTTAACAGAGAGATACAAACACATGTGAAATATGTAATCACCAAAGACCTACGCAATACCAAGAGAAGACTACTCAACATTGTGTCATAACCTACATGGGAAAGGCTCCGAAGAAGAAGAGATATATGTATATGTGTGAAAGAACCACATCTTGCACACCTAGAACAAAAAAATATTGTAATCAAGTTTGCTGTGATAAAAAATAAAAATTAAGTTAAAAATACCAACAAGAAGTAATGAGACATAAATTAAAGGGCGTTTTCCTCTCACATGCCATTCTAATTTACAACCTAGAACACCACTTCCAGTAAGGCTCTGTTGCCCTAGTAACCAGATTTGGTAAAGGAGAAATGCTGCCGCCATGTGGCCGATTCCCGCAAGAGCAGCTTTTAACCCACAGCTAATGGTCACTTACCATTCACAAGATCTCAGGGCTGTAAAGGAAACCTGCCCTCAAAATTGTGCTGAGGTAGGGAATGGATAAAAAAATTCAAAACAGGCAAAATTTTCAAGAAGATAGTATGAAGAGGTAAGTTTTACTCACTCTCTTTTTAAAGAAAGGAAAATGGATAAAAGCTCAGCCTCAGGAAGTATTAGACTCATGCAATCTAATCTACAAAAACTTTTCAACTCACACCAGTCGACTGACCATTGGCAAAAAGTCTACAAACAATAAATGCTGAAGAGGTTTTAGAGAACTGTGTACCCTCTAGCTGCTGGTGAGATGTAAAAGGGTTAAACACTAATAATGAGAAGAGAAAAGAGCTGCGTTTAAAAGGAAAAATTGAGGTACCAGTCAATCCAGCAGGCGCACCAATGGGCCTCTCACCTGAGAAGACCAGAATGAAGAAGACCCGGGCTGCAAAAGCTGCACTGCAGCCTTATTCACAATAGACAAGACAGTGAAGCAACCAAAATGTCCATCTACAGATGAAAGGATAAAGAAGAAGTGGTCCATATACACAATGAATACTAGCCATGGAAAACAATGAAACACTGCTCTTTGAGGCACCATAGATGATCTTGGAGATAATCACAGAACATTAGGTAAGTCGGAAAGCAAAAGTCCTATATCCTATGATATCACTTATACGCGTTATCTAATAACTGACACAAATGAACATATTTCCACAGATAAAGTCAATCACAGACTTATTAAAAAAGAACTATGCTTATCTAAAAGTAAAGGTGGGGGGAATGGATAAATGAAGATTAGCGTAACCATATGTATACAAATACATATTATATACATATATCAAAAAGACCGACCATATAGCAAGGAAGGATTACAGAACACTCTGTAATAATTTACATGGAAAGGGGATTTCTACATAAATAGGTATATAGAATATGTAGATGAACCAGAGTGTATACACCTTGGACAAGCAACATTCTAACCATTACCCCAATTGAAAAAATTAAAACAACGAACTAGGAGTAATGAGACATAAACTTATGGGGGGTTTTCCTGGCACATTCCATCCAAACTTAAAACCTAGGCAAACAACTTCCAGAACGGCTCTGCTGCCCTAGTACCCAGATTTGGGAATGGAGAAATGCTGCATCCTTGTGGCCGTTTCCCACAACAGCAGCTTTAAACCCACTGCAAAAGGTCACTAAATATTCACCAATTGCAGGTCTGTAAATGACACCGGCCCTCCAAAAAATACTGAGGTCGAAAATCGACCAAAAAATTCCAGAGTGCAACCTTCCAAAAAGAAAATTTGAAGAGGTATATTATACTCACACTTTTTTCTTTTTTCACTTAACAGAAAATAAAAAGGTGTGGGAAAATGATGAATTGTAGGAATTTTTACAGACATGTAAACCCAAATTACAAAAACCTATCAGCTCACACCAGTCAGAATGGCCATCAACAAAAATGCTGCAAACAATAAATGCTGACGTGATTGTGGCTAAATGCGTACCCTTGATTCTAAGGGGGACGTGGTAACAGCCACTGATGAAAGCACAGTTGAGGTGCCTTGAAAAGGTCAACGTTGAGCTACCATACCAGTCAATCAATCATACCCACTGCTGGGTCTATCACCTGAGAAAATGAAAATCAAAAATCACAGGATGGCAATCCTGCACTCCAGCAATATTTACTATAGGCAACACTTGGAAGCAACGAAAATGTCCATCGACAGAGGAATGCACCAAGAAGTAGTGGTCCATATACACAATGGAATATTAGCCATGGAAAACATTGAAGCACTGCTCTTTGAGGCACCATACTTGAGCCTGGAGATAATCACAAAACATGAAGTAGGTCGGAAAGCAAAAGACCTATATACTATATTATCACTTACGGCATTATCTAATAACTGACACAGATGAACATATTTCCAAAGAGAAAGACACTCACAGGCTTAGAAAACAAACTATGCTCATCGAAAAGGAAAGAAGGGGGGAAATTGAGAAATGAAGATTAGCGTTACTATACATAAACAAATACATAGTATATACATGTATCAAAAATACCAAACATATAGCAAGGGAGGTCAACGGAACACTGTAATATTTTACATGGGAAGAGGATCTGTACATTAATAGACATACATAATGTACAAATGAACCAGATTGTGTACACCTAGGACAAACAATATTCTAAACTTTACCCAGATTAAAAAAAATTTAAAAACCTAGAAGAAGTAATGAGACATAAACTTATGGGGATTTCTCCTGGCAAATTCCATTCTAATTTGCAACCTAGGACAATGACTTCCAGAAAGGCTCTGCTGCCCTAGTACCCAGATTGGGGAATGGAGAAATGCTACCTCCTTGTGGCCGTTTCCCACAACAGCAGCTTTGAACCCACTGCAAAAGGTCACTAAATTTTCACCAACTTGCAATTCTGTAAATGGCAGCTGCCCTCCAGAAAATTTCCTGGGTCAAAAATCGACCCAAAACTTCCGAAGAGGGCAACCTTGGAAGAAGACAAGTTCAAGAGCTATATTGTACTCACGGTTTTTTCTTTTAAGAGAAAAGAAAAAGGCGTAGGAATATGATGAATTTTAAAAATTTTAATGACATGCATACCCATATTACAAAACCCTATCAGCTCACAGCAGTCAGAATGGCCATTAGGAAAAATGCTGTAAAAGACAAATGGTGAAGGGAGTGTGGAGAAATGCGTACCCTCGGTTGTAAGGGGGGGCATGTAAAGAGCCACTAATGAAAACACAATGTAGGTGCTTTGAAAAGGGAAACATTGAGCTACCAGTCAATCAATCACAACAAATGCTTGGCCTATCACCTGAGAAAATGAGAATCAAAAAGTCACAGGCTGGCAAACCTGTATGCCAGCAAGATTTACCATAGCCAGCACTTGGAAGCAATGAAAATGTCCATCAACCGAGGAATGCACCAAGAAGAATTGGTCCACGTACACAATGGAATATTACTCTAATAATAAATATAAATTCAATTTAAAAACAAACAAAAGCAAGGAGACATCAACATTTGTGGGTTTATCCGGGCACATTGCACTCTAATTTATAACCGAAGAACACCACTGGCCGGTAGGTCTGTTCTCCTAGTACCAGCAAGGGGACCGTAGAAAGGCTGCCGCTATTTGGCCGATACCTGCAAAAGCAGGTTTAAAGCCTGAGCTAATGGTCATTTCATATGAACAAGTAATGCAGGGCTATAAATGAAACCTGCCCTCAAAATGTCTTGAGGGAGATAATGGCCAAATTATTTCAAATGGTGACACATACTTTAAGAAAACACTTTGAAGAAATAAGCTCTAATCACAGCTGGAAAAACAAAAAGGACATGTCTTAAAGCTCAATTTCTACGCATTATGAGACACATGCAAATTCAACCACAAAGAGGTATCAGCTCACACCACTCAGAATAACCATCAGCAAAAACTACAAAGAATAAATGCTGAAGGTGCTGGGAAGAAATACATACCCTCCACTTTAAGTGGGACGTAACCTGGAAAGAGCCACTAAGGACAACAGAACAGAGGTGCCTTTAAAAGGTAAACATTGAGCTACCATATGATCCAGCAGACCTATTCCTGGACCTATAAACTAAGAAGACAGAATTGGAAGGACACAGGCATGCAAATCTGTATTGCATAGTATTACAATAGCCAACATATGGAAGTAACCAAAAAGTCCCCCGACAGATGGGTGGACAAAGCAGAACTGCTATCTGTACAGATGGAATATGAGCTAGTGAAAAAATGAAACAATGCCATTTGCAGCACCATAGATTGAGTCTAGAAGTAATCACGCAACTTGGAGTAAGTGAGAAAGCGAAAGACACATAACCTATCATATCACATATAGGGGTTACCTAAAAAATGATACAAACAAAGATATTTCCACAGACAAACACTATCATAGATTCATTAAAAAAACTTATGGTTCACCAAATAGAAAGTTGTGAGGATTGGATACATTACCATATTGAGGTTAACAGAGAGATACAAACACATGTGAAATATGTAATCACCAAAGACCTATGCAATACTAAGAGAAGACTACTCAACATTGTGTCATAACCTACATGGGAAAAGGCTCTGAAGAAGAATAGATATATGTATATGTGTGAAAGAACCACATCTTGCACACCTAGAACAAACAAAACATTGTAATCAAGTTTGCTGTGATAAAAAATAAAAATTAAGTTAAAAATACCAACAAGAAGTAATGAGACATAAATTAAAGGGCGTTTTCCTCTCACATGCCATTCTAATTTACAAGCTAGAACACCACTTCCAGTAAGGCTCTGTTGCCCTAGTAACCAGATTTGGTAAAGGAGAAATGATGCCGCCATGTGGCCGATTCCCGCAAGAGCAGCTTTTAACCCACAGCTAATGGTCACTTACCATTCACAAGATCTCAGGGCTGTAAAGGACACCTGCCCTCAAAATTGTGCTGAGGTAGGGAATGGATAAAAAAATTCAAAACAGGCAAAATTTTCAAGAAGATAGTATGAAGAGGTAAGTTTTACTCACTCTCTTTTTAAAGAAAGGAAAATGGATAAAAGCTCAGCCTCAGGAAGTATTAGACTCATGCAATCTAATCTACAAAAAGTCTTCAACTCACACCAGTCGACTGACCATTGGCAAAAAGTCTACAAACAATAAATGCTGAAGAGGTTTTAGAGAACTGTGTACCCTCTAGCTGCTGGTGAGATGTAAAAGGGTTAAACGCTAATAATGAGAACAGGAAAGAGCTGCGTTTAAAAGGAAAAATTGAGGTACCAGTCAATCCAGCAGGCGCACCAAAGAGCCTCTCACCTGAGAAGACCAGAATGAAGAAGACCCGGGCTGCAAAAGCTGCACTGCAGCCTTATTCACAATAGACAAGACAGTGAAGCAACCAAAATGTCCATCTACAGATGAAAGGATAAAGAAGAAGTGGTCCATGTACACAATGAATACTAGCCATGGAAAACAATGAAACACTGCTCTTTGAGGCACCATAGATGATCTTGGAGATAATCACAGAACCTGAGGTATGTCGGAAAGCAAAAGTCCTATATCCTATGATATCACTTATAGGCGTTATCTAATAACTGACACAAATGAACATATTTCCACACAGAAAGTCAATCCCAGACTTATTAAAAGAGAACTATGCTTATCTAAAAGTAAAGGTGGGGGGAATGGATAAATGAAGATTAGCGTTACCATATGTATACAAATACATATAATATACATATATCAAAAACACCGACCATATAGCAAGGAAGGATTACGGAACACTGTAATAATTTACAAAGGAAGAGGATCTCTACATAAATAGGTATGTAGAATATGTAGATGAACCAGAGTGTGTACACCTTGGACAAGCAACATTCTAACCATTACCCCAATTGAAAAAATTAAAACAACGAACTAGGAGTAATGAGACATAGACTTATGGGGGGTTTTCCTGGCACATTCCATTCAAATTTACAACCTAGACAAACGACTTCCAGAATGGCTCTGCTGCCCTAGTACCCAGATTTGGGAATGGAGAAATGCTGCATCCTTGTGGCCGTTTCCCACAACAGCAGCTTTAAACCCACTGCAAAAAGTCACTAAATATTCACCAATTGCAGTTCTGTAAATGACACCTGCCCTCCAAAAAATACTGAGGTCGAAAATCGACCAAAAAATTCTAGAGTGCAACCTTCCAAAAAGAAAATTTGAAGAGGTATATTATACTCACACTTTTTTGCTTTTTTCTTTTAACAGAAAAGAAAAAGCCGTGGAAAAATGATGAATTGTAGGAATTTTTACAGACATGTAAACCCAAATTACAAAAACCTATCAGCTCACACCAGTCATAATGGCCATCAAAAAAAATTCGGCCAACAATAAATGCTGACGTGATTGTGGAGAAATGCGTACCCTTGATTCTAAGGGGGACGTGGTAAGAGCCACTAATGAAAGCACAATTGAGTTGCCTTGAGAAGGTAAACGTTGAGCTACCATACCAGTCAATCAATCATACCCACTGCTGGGTCTATCACCTGAGAAAATGAAAGTCAAAAATCACAGGCTGGCAATCCTCCCCTCCAGCAATATTTACCATAGGCAACACTTGGAAGCAACGGAAATGTCCATCGACAGAGGAATGCACCAAGAAGAAGTGGTCCATGTACACAATGGAATTTTAGCCATGGAAAACATTGAAGCACTGCTCTTTGAGGCACCATACTTGAGCCTGGAGATAATCACAAAACATGAAGTAGGTCGGAAAGCAAAACACCTATATCCTATATTATCACTTATGGCATTATCTAATAACTGACACAGATGAACATATTTCCAAAGAGAAAGACACTCACAGGCTTAGAAAACAAACTATGCTCATCTGAAAGGAAAGGAGGGGGAAATTGAGAAATGAACATTAGTGTTACTATACATATACAAATACATATTATATACATGTATCAAAAACACCGAACATATAGCAAGGGAGGTCGACGGAACAGTGTAATATTTTACATGGGAAGAGGATCTGTACATTAATAGACATACATAATGTACAAATGAACCAGATTGTGTACACCTAGGACAAACAATATTCTAAACTTTACCCAGATTAAAAAAATTTTAAAAACCAAGAAGAAGTAATGAGACATAAACTTATGGGGATTTCTCCTGGCAATTTCCATTCTAATTTACAACCTAGGACAATGACTTCCAGAAAGGCTCTGCTGCCCTAGTACCCAGATTGGGGAATGGAGAAATGCTACCTCCTTGTGGCCGTTTCCCACAACAGCAGCTTTGAACCCACTGCAAAAGGTCACTAAATTTTCACCAACTTGCAGTTCTGTAAATGATACCTGCCCTACAGAATATTTCTGGGGTCAAAAATCGACCAAAAAATTCAAAAGAGGGCAAGCTTCGAAGAAGACAAGTTCAAGAGCTATATTGTACTCACGGGTTTTTCTTTTAAGAGAAAAGAAAAAGGAGTAGGAATATGACGAATTTAAAAAATTTTAATGACATGCATACCCATATTACAAAAACCTATCAGCTCACAGCAGTCAGAATGGCCATTAGGAAAAATGCTGCAAAAATTAAACCGTGAAGGGAGTGTGGAGAAATGCGTACCTTCGGTTGTAAGGGGGGGCAGGTAAGGAGCCACTAATGAAAACACAGTGTAGGTGCTTTGAAAAGGGAAACATTGAGCTACCAGTCAATCAATCACAACCACTGCTTGGCCTATCACCTGAGAAAATGAGAATCAAAAAGTCACAGGCTGGCAAACCTGTACGCCAGCAAGATTTACCATAGCCAGCACTTGGAAGCAATGAAAATGTCCATCAACCGAGGAATGCACCAAGAAGAATTGGTCCACGTACACAATGGAATATTACTCTAATAATAAATATAAATTCAATTTAAAAACAAACAAAAGCAAGGAGACATCAACATTTGTGGGTTTATCCGGGCACATTGCACTCTAATTTATAACCGAAGAACACCACTGGCCGGTATGTCTGTTCTCCTAGTACCAGGAAGGGGACCGTAGAAAGGCTGCCACTATTTGGCCGATACTTGCAAAAGCAGGTTTAAAGCCTGAGCTAATGGTCATTTCATATGAACAAGTACTGCAGGGCTATAAATGAAACCTGCCCTCAAAATGTCTTGAGGGAGATAATGGCCAAAATATTTCAAATGGTGACACATACTTTAAGAAAACACTTTGAAGAAATAAGCTCTAATGACAGCTGGAAAAACAAAAAGGACATGTCTTAAACCTCAATTTCTACGCATTATGAGACACATGCAAATTCAACCACAAAGAGGTATCAGCTCACACCACTCAGAATAACCATCAGCAAAAACTACAAAGAATAAATGCTGAAGGTGCTGGGAAGAAATACATACCGTCCACTTTAAGTGGGACGTAACCTGGAAAGAGCCACTAAGGAGAACAGAATAGAGGTGCCTTTAAAAGGTAAACATTGAGCTACCATATGATCCAACAGACCTATTCCTGGACCTATAAAC
Source organism: Balaenoptera physalus (assembly GCF_965194825.1). Classification (NCBI taxonomy): domain Eukaryota; kingdom Metazoa; phylum Chordata; class Mammalia; order Artiodactyla; family Balaenopteridae; genus Balaenoptera; species Balaenoptera physalus. Next base: position 169,463 of record NW_028125385.1, read on the forward strand.
TAAGAAGACAAAATTGGAAGGACACAGGCACGCAAATCTGTATTGCATAGTATTACGATAGCCAACATATGGAAGTAACCAAAAAGTGCACCGACAGATGGGTGGACAAAGCAGAACTGCTATCTGTACAGATGGAATATGAGCTAGTGAAAAAAGGAAACAATGCCATTTGCAGCACCATAGATGAGTCTAGAAGTAATCACGCAACTTGGAGTAAGTGAGAAAGCGAAAGACACATATCCTATCATATCACATATAGGGGTTACCTAAAAAATGATACAAACAAAGATATTTCCACAGAGAAACACTATCATAGATTCATTAAAAAAACTTATGGTTCACTAAATAGAAAGTTGTGAGGATTGGATACATTACCATATTGAGGTTAACAGAGAGATACAAACACATGTGAAATATGTAATCACCAAAGACCTACGCAATACCAAGAGAAGACTACTCAACATTGTGTCATAACCTACATGGGAAAAGGCTCCGAAGAAGAATAGATATATGTATATGTGTGAAAGAACCACATCTTGCACACCTAGAACAAAAAAATATTGTAATCAAGTTTGCTGTGATAAAAAATAAAAATTAAGTTAAAAATACCAACAAGAAGTAATGAGACATAAATTAAAGGGCGTTTTCCTCTCACATGCCATTCTAATTTACAACCTAGAACACCACTTCCAGTAAGGCTCTGTTGCCCTAGTAACCAGATTTGGTAAAGGAGAAATGCTGCCGCCATGTGGCCGATTCCCGCAAGAGCAGCTTTTAACCCACAGCTAATGGTCACTTACCATTCACAAGATCTCAGGGCTGTAAAGGACACCTGCTCTCAAAATTGTGCTGAGGTAGGGAATGGATAAAAAAAATTCAAAACAGGCAAAATTTTCAAGAAGATAGTATGAAGAGGTAAGTTTTACTCACTCTCTTTTTAAAGAAAGGAAAATGGATAAAAGCTCAGCCTCAGGAAGTATTAGACTCATGCAATCTAATCTACAAAAACTTTTCAACTCACACCAGTCGACTGACCATTGGCAAAAAGTCTACAAACAATAAATGCTGAAGAGGTTTTAGAGAACTGTGTACCCTCTAGCTGCTGGTGAGATGTAAAAGGGTTAAACACTAATAATGAGAAGAGAAAAGAGCTGCGTTTAAAAGGAAAAATTGAGGTACCAGTCAATCCAGCAGGCGCACCAATGGGCCTCTCACCTGAGAAGACCAGAATGAAGAAGACCCGGGCTGCAAAAGCTGCACTGCAGCCTTATTCACAATAGACAAGACAGTGAAGCAACCAAAATGTCCATCTACAGATGAAAGGATAAAGAAGAAGTGGTCCATGTACACAATGAATACTAGCCATGGAAAACAATGAAACACTGCTCTTTGAGGCACCATAGATTATCTTGGAGATAATCACAGAACCTGAGGTATGTCGGAAAGCAAAAGTCCTATATCCTATGATATCACTTATAGGCGTTATCTAATAACTGACACAAATGAACATATTTCCACAGAGAAAGTCAATCACAGACTTATTAAAAAAGAACTATGGTTATCTAAAAGTAAAGGTGGGGGGAATGGATAAATGAAGATTAGAGTAACCATATGTATACAAATACATATTATATACATATATCAAAAAGACCGACCATATAGCAAGGAAGGATTACCGAACACTCTGTAATAATTTACATGGAAAGAGGATTTCTACATAAATAGGTATATAGAATATGTAGATGAACCAGAGTGTGTACACCTTGGACAAGCAACATTCTAACCATTACCCCAATTGAAAAAATTAAAACAACGAACTAGGAGTAATGAGACATAAACTTATGGGGGGTTTTCCTGGCACATTCCATCCAAACTTAAAACCTAGGCAAACAACTTCCAGAACGGCTCTGCTGCCCTAGTACCCAGATTTGGGAATGGAGAAATGCTGCATCCTTGTGGCCGTTTCCCACAACAGCAGCTTTAAACCCACTGCAAAAGGTCACTAAATATTCACCAATTGCAGGTCTGTAAATGACACCGGCCCTCCAAAAAATACTGAGGTCGAAAATCGACCAAAAAATTCCAGAGTGCAACCTTCCAAAAAGAAAATTTGAAGAGGTATATTATACTCACACTTTTTTCTTTTTTCACTTAACAGAAAATAAAAAGGTGTGGGAAAATGATGAATTGTAGGAATTTTTACAGACATGTAAACCCAAATTACAAAAACCTATCAGCTCACACCAGTCAGAATGGCCATCAACAAAAATGCTGCAAACAATAAATGCTGACGTGATTGTGGAGAAATGCGTACCCTTGATTCTAAGGGGGACGTGGTAACAGCCACTGATGAAAGCACAGTTGAGGTGCCTTGAAAAGGTCAACGTTGAGCTACCATACCAGTCAATCAATCATACCCACTGCTGGGTCTATCACCTGAGAAAATGAAAATCAAAAATCACAGGATGGCAATCCTGCACTCCAGCAATATTTACTATAGGCAACACTTGGAAGCAACGAAAATGTCCATCGACAGAGGAATGCACCAAGAAGAAGTGGTCCATATACACAATGGAATATTAGCCATGGAAAACATTGAAGCACTGCTCTTTGAGGCACCATACTTGAGCCTGGAGATAATCACAAAACATGAAGTAGGTCGGAAAGCAAAAGACCTATATACTATATTATCACTTACGGCATTATCTAATAACTGACACAGATGAACATATTTCCAAAGAGAAAGACACTCACAGGCTTAGAAAACAAACTATGCTCATCGAAAAGGAAAGAAGGGGGGAAATTGAGAAATGAAGATTAGCGTTACTATACATAAACAAATACATAGTATATACATGTATCAAAAATACCAAACATATAGCAAGGGAGGTCAACGGAACACTGTAATATTTTACATGGGAAGAGGATCTGTACATTAATAGACATACATAATGTACAAATGAACCAGATTGTGTACACCTAGGACAAACAATATTCTAAACTTTACCCAGATTAAAAAAAATTTAAAAACCTAGAAGAAGTAATGAGACATAAACTTATGGGGATTTCTCCTGGCAAATTCCATTCTAATTTGCAACCTAGGACAATGACTTCCAGAAAGGCTCTGCTGCCCTAGTACCCAGATTGGGGAATGGAGAAATGCTACCTCCTTGTGACCGTTTCCCACAACAGCAGCTTTGAACCCACTGCAAAAGGTCACTAAATTTTCACCAACTTGCAATTCTGTAAATGGCAGCTGCCCTCCAGAAAATTTCCTGGGTCAAAAATCGACCCAAAACTTCCGAAGAGGGCAACCTTGGAAGAAGACAAGTTCAAGAGCTATATTGTACTCACGGTTTTTTCTTTTAAGAGAAAAGAAAAAGGCGTAGGAATATGATGAATTTTAAAAATTTTAATGACATGCATACCCATATTACAAAAACCTATCAGCTCACAGCAGTCAGAATGGCCATTAGGAAAAATGCTGTAAAAGACAAATGGTGAAGGGAGTGTGGAGAAATGCGTACCCTCGGTTGTAAGGGGGGGCATGTAAAGAGCCACTAATGAAAACACAATGTAGGTGCTTTGAAAAGGGAAACATTGAGCTACCAGTCAATCAATCACAACAAATGCTTGGCCTATCACCTGAGAAAATGAGAATCAAAAAGTCACAGGCTGGCAAACCTGTATGCCAGCAAGATTTACCATAGCCAGCACTTGGAAGCAATGAAAATGTCCATCAACCGAGGAATGCACCAAGAAGAATTGGTCCACGTACACAATGGAATATTACTCTAATAATAAATATAAATTCAATTTAAAAACAAACAAAAGCAAGGAGACATCAACATTTGTGGGTTTATCCGGGCACATTGCACTCTAATTTATAACCGAAGAACACCACTGGCCGGTAGGTCTGTTCTCCTAGTACCAGCAAGGGGACCGTAGAAAGGCTGCCGCTATTTGGCCGATACCTGCAAAAGCAGGTTTAAAGCCTGAGCTAATGGTCATTTCATATGAACAAGTAATGCAGGGCTATAAATGAAACCTGCCCTCAAAATGTCTTGAGGGAGATAATGGCCAAATTATTTCAAATGGTGACACATACTTTAAGAAAACACTTTGAAGAAATAAGCTCTAATCACAGCTGGAAAAACAAAAAGGACATGTCTTAAAGCTCAATTTCTACGCATTATGAGACACATGCAAATTCAACCACAAAGAGGTATCAGCTCACACCACTCAGAATAACCATCAGCAAAAACTACAAAGAATAAATGCTGAAGGTGCTGGGAAGAAATACATACCCTCCACTTTAAGTGGGACGTAACCTGGAAAGAGCCACTAAGGACAACAGAACAGAGGTGCCTTTAAAAGGTAAACATTGAGCTACCATATGATCCAGCAGACCTATTCCTGGACCTATAAACTAAGAAGACAGAATTGGAAGGACACAGGCATGCAAATCTGTATTGCATAGTATTACAATAGCCAACATATGGAAGTAACCAAAAAGTCCCCCGACAGATGGGTGGACAAAGCAGAACTGCTATCTGTACAGATGGAATATGAGCTAGTGAAAAAATGAAACAATGCCATTTGCAGCACCATAGATTGAGTCTAGAAGTAATCACGCAACTTGGAGTAAGTGAGAAAGCGAAAGACACATAACCTATCATATCACATATAGGGGTTACCTAAAAAATGATACAAACAAAGATATTTCCACAGACAAACACTATCATAGATTCATTAAAAAAACTTATGGTTCACCAAATAGAAAGTTGTGAGGATTGGATACATTACCATATTGAGGTTAACAGAGAGATACAAACACATGTGAAATATGTAATCACCAAAGACCTATGCAATACTAAGAGAAGACTACTCAACATTGTGTCATAACCTACATGGGAAAAGGCTCCGAAGAAGAATAGATATATGTATATGTGTGAAAGAACCACATCTTGCACACCTAGAACAAACAAAACATTGTAATCAAGTTTGCTGTGATAAAAAATAAAAATTAAGTTAAAAATACCAACAAGAAGTAATGAGACATAAATTAAAGGGCGTTTTCCTCTCACATGCCATTCTAATTTACAAGCTAGAACACCACTTCCAGTAAGGCTCTGTTGCCCTAGTAACCAGATTTGGTAAAGGAGAAATGATGCCGCCATGTGGCCGATTCCCGCAAGAGCAGCTTTTAACCCACAGCTAATGGTCACTTACCATTCACAAGATCTCAGGGCTGTAAAGGACACCTGCCCTCAAAATTGTGCTGAGGTAGGGAATGGATAAAAAAATTCAAAACAGGCAAAATTTTCAAGAAGATAGTATGAAGAGGTAAGTTTTACTCACTCTCTTTTTAAAGAAAGGAAAATGGATAAAAGCTCAGCCTCAGGAAGTATTAGACTCATGCAATCTAATCTACAAAAAGTCTTCAACTCACACCAGTCGACTGACCATTGGCAAAAAGTCTACAAACAATAAATGCTGAAGAGGTTTTAGAGAACTGTGTACCCTCTAGCTGCTGGTGAGATGTAAAAGGGTTAAACGCTAATAATGAGAACAGGAAAGAGCTGCGTTTAAAAGGAAAAATTGAGGTACCAGTCAATCCAGCAGGCGCACCAAAGAGCCTCTCACCTGAGAAGACCAGAATGAAGAAGACCCGGGCTGCAAAAGCTGCACTGCAGCCTTATTCACAATAGACAAGACAGTGAAGCAACCAAAATGTCCATCTACAGATGAAAGGATAAAGAAGAAGTGGTCCATGTACACAATGAATACTAGCCATGGAAAACAATGAAACACTGCTCTTTGAGGCACCATAGATGATCTTGGAGATAATCACAGAACCTGAGGTATGTCGGAAAGCAAAAGTCCTATATCCTATGATATCACTTATAGGCGTTATCTAATAACTGACACAAATGAACATATTTCCACACAGAAAGTCAATCCCAGACTTATTAAAAGAGAACTATGCTTATCTAAAAGTAAAGGTGGGGGGAATGGATAAATGAAGATTAGCGTTACCATATGTATACAAATACATATAATATACATATATCAAAAACACCGACCATATAGCAAGGAAGGATTACGGAACACTGTAATAATTTACAAAGGAAGAGGATCTCTACATAAATAGGTATGTAGAATATGTAGATGAACCAGAGTGTGTACACCTTGGACAAGCAACATTCTAACCATTACCCCAATTGAAAAAATTAAAACAACGAACTAGGAGTAATGAGACATAGACTTATGGGGGGTTTTCCTGGCACATTCCATTCAAATTTACAACCTAGACAAACGACTTCCAGAATGGCTCTGCTGCCCTAGTACCCAGATTTGGGAATGGAGAAATGCTGCATCCTTGTGGCCGTTTCCCACAACAGCAGCTTTAAACCCACAGCAAAAAGTCACTAAATATTCACCAATTGCAGTTCTGTAAATGACACCTGCCCTCCAAAAAATACTGAGGTCGAAAATCGACCAAAAAATTCTAGAGTGCAACCTTCCAAAAAGAAAATTTGAAGAGGTATATTATACTCACACTTTTTTGCTTTTTTCTTTTAACAGAAAAGAAAAAGCCGTGGAAAAATGATGAATTGTAGGAATTTTTACAGACATGTAAACCCAAATTACAAAAACCTATCAGCTCACACCAGTCATAATGGCCATCAAAAAAAATTCGGCCAACAATAAATGCTGACGTGATTGTGGAGAAATGCGTACCCTTGATTCTAAGGGGGACGTGGTAAGAGCCACTAATGAAAGCACAATTGAGTTGCCTTGAGAAGGTAAACGTTGAGCTACCATACCAGTCAATCAATCATACCCACTGCTGGGTCTATCACCTGAGAAAATGAAAGTCAAAAATCACAGGCTGGCAATCCTGCACTCCAGCAATATTTACCATAGGCAACACTTGGAAGCAACGAAAATGTCCATCGACAGAGGAATGCACCAAGAAGAAGTGGTCCATGTACACAATGGAATATTAGCCATGGAAAACATTGAAGCACTGCTCTTTGAGGCACCATACTTGAGCCTGGAGATAATCACAAAACATGAAGTAGGTCGGAAAGCAAAACACCCATATCCTATATTATCACTTATGGCATTATCTAATAACTGACACAGATGAACATATTTCCAAAGAGAAAGACACTCACAGGCTTAGAAAACAAACGATGCTCATCTGAAAGGAAAGGAGGGGGAAATTGAGAAATGAACATTAGTGTTACTATACATATACAAATACATATTATATACATGTATCAAAAACACCGAACATATAGCAAGGGAGGTTGACGGAACACTGTAATATTTTACATGGGAAGAGGATCTGTACATTAATAGACATACATAATGTACAAATGAACCAGATTGTGTACACCTAGGACAAACAATATTCTAAACTTTACCCAGATTAAAAAAATTTTAAAAACCAAGAAGAAGTAATGAGACATAAACTTATGGGGATTTCTCCTGGCAATTTCCATTCTAATTTACAACCTAGGACAATGACTTCCAGAAAGGCTCTGCTGCCCTAGTACCCAGATTGGGGAATGGAGAAATGCTACCTCCTTGTGGCCGTTTCCCACAACAGCAGCTTTGAACCCACTTCAAAAGGTCACTAAATTTTCACCAACTTGCAGTTCTGTAAATGATACCTGCCCTCCAGAAAATTTCTGGGGTCAAAAATCGACCAAAAAATTCAAAAGAGGGCAAGCTTTGAAGAAGACAAGTTCAAGAGCTATATTGTACTCACGGGTTTTTCTTTTAAGAGAAAAGAAAAAGGAGTAGGAATATGAGGAATTTAAAAAATTTTAATGACATGCATACCCATATTACAAAAACCTATCAGCTCACAGCAGTCAGAATGGCCATTAGGAAAAATGCTGCAAAAATTAAACCGTGAAGGGAGTGTGGAGAAATGCGTACCTTCGGTTGTAAGGGGGGGCAGGTAAAGAGCAACTAATGAAAACACAGTGTAGGTGCTTTGAAAAGGGAAACATTGAGCTACCAGTCAATCAATCACAACCACTGCTTGGCCTATCACCTGAGAAAATGAGAATCAAAAAGTCACAGGCTGGCAAACCTGTACGCCAGCAAGATTTACCATAGCCAGCACTTGGAAGCAATGAAAATGTCCATCAACCGAGGAATGCACCAAGAAGAATTGGTCCACGTACACAATGGAATATTACTCTAATAATAAATATAAATTCAATTTAAAAACAAACAAAAGCAAGGAGACATCAACATTTGTGGGTTTATCCGGGCACATTGCACTCTAATTTATAACCGAAGAACACCACTGGCCGGTAGGTCTGTTCTCCTAGTACCAGTAAGGGGACCGTAGAAAGGCTGCCACTATTGGGCCGATACCTGCAAAAGCAGGTTTAAAGCCTGAGCTAATGGTCATTTCATATGAACAAGTACTGCAGGGCTATAAATGAAACCTGCCCTCAAAATGTCTTGAGGGAGATAATGGCCAAATTATTTCAAATGGTGACACATACTTTAAGAAAACACTTTGAAGAAATAAGCTCTAATCACAGCTGGAAAAACAAAAAGGACATGTCTTAAAGCTCAATTTCTACGCATTATGAGACACATGCAAATTCAACCACAAAGAGGTATCAGCTCACACCACTCAGAATAACCATCAGCAAAAACTACAAAGAATAAATGCTGAAGGTGCTGGGAAGAAATACATACCCTCCACTTTAAGTGGGACGTAACCTAGAAAGAGCCACTAAGGAGAACAGAATAGAGGTGCCTTTAAAAGTTAAACATTGAGCTACCATATGATCCAGCAGACCTATTCCTGGACCTATAAACTAAGAAGACAAAATTGTAAGGACACAGGCACGCAAATCTGTATTGCATAGAATTACGATAGCCAACATATGGAAGTAACCAAAAAGTGCACCGACAGATGGGTGGACAAAGAAGAACTGCTATCTGTACAGATGGAATATGAGCTAGTGAAAAAATGAAACAATGCCATTTGCAGCACCATAGATGAGTCTAGAAGTAATCACGCAACTTGGAGTAAGTGAGAAAGCGAAAGACACATATCCTATCATATCACATATAGGGGTTACCTAAAAAATGATACAAACAAAGATATTTCCACAGAGAAACACTATCATAGATTCATTAAAAAAACTTATGGTTCACCAAATAGAAAGTTGTGAGGATTGGATACATTACCATATTGAGGTTAACAGAGAGATACAAACACATGTGAAATATGTAATCACCAAAGACCTACGCAATACCAAGAGAAGACTACTCAACATTGTGTCATAACCTACATGGGAAAAGGCTCCGAAGAAGAAGAGATATGTATATGTGTGAAAGAACCACATCTTGCACACCTAGAACAAAAAAATATTGTAATCAAGTTTGCTGTGATAAAAAATAAAAATTAAGTTAAAAATACCAACAAGAAGTAATGAGACATAAATTAAAGGGCGTTTTCCTCTCACATGCCATTCTAATTTACAACCTAGAACACCACTTCCAGTAAGGCTCTGTTGCCCTAGTAACCAGATTTGGTAAAGGAGAAATGCTGCCGCCATGTGGCCGATTCCCGCAAGAGCAGCTTTTAACCCACAGCTAATGGTCACTTACCATTCACAAGATCTCAGGGCTGTAAAGGAAACCTGCCCTCAAAATTGTGCTGAGGTAGGGAATGGATAAAAAAATTCAAAACAGGCAAAATTTTCAAGAAGATAGTATGAAGAGGTAAGTTTTACTCACTCTCTTTTTAAAGAAAGGAAAATGGATAAAAGCTCAGCCTCAGGAAGTATTAGACTCATGCAATCTAATCTACAAAAACTTTTCAACTCACACCAGTCGACTGACCATTGGCAAAAAGTCTACAAACAATAAATGCTGAAGAGGTTTTAGAGAACTGTGTACCCTCTAGCTGCTGGTGAGATGTAAAAGGGTTAAACACTAATAATGAGAAGAGAAAAGAGCTGCGTTTAAAAGGAAAAATTGAGGTACCAGTCAATCCAGCAGGCGCACCAATGGGCCTCTCACCTGAGAAGACCAGAATGAAGAAGACCCGGGCTGCAAAAGCTGCACTGCAGCCTTATTCACAATAGACAAGACAGTGAAGCAACCAAAATGTCCATCTACAGATGAAAGGATAAAGAAGAAGTGGTCCATATACACAATGAATACTAGCCATGGAAAACAATGAAACACTGCTCTTTGAGGCACCATAGATGATCTTGGAGATAATCACAGAACATGAGGTAAGTCGGAAAGCAAAAGTCCTATATCCTATGATATCACTTATACGCGTTATCTAATAACTGACACAAATGAACATATTTCCACAGAGAAAGTCAATCACAGACTTATTAAAAAAGAACTATGCTTATCTAAAAGTAAAGGTGGGGGGAATGGATAAATGAAGATTAGCGTAACCATATGTATACAAATACATATTATATACATATATCAAAAAGACCGACCATATAGCAAGGAAGGATTACGGAACACTCTGTAATAATTTACATGGAAAGAGGATTTCTACATAAATAGGTATATAGAATATGTAGATGAACCAGAGTGTGTACACCTTGGACAAGCAACATTCTAACCATTACCCCAATTGAAAAAATTAAAACAACGAACTAGGAGTAATGAGACATAAACTTATGGGGGGTTTTCCTGGCACATTCCATCCAAACTTAAAACCTAGGCAAACAACTTCCAGAACGGCTCTGCTGCCCTAGTACCCAGATTTGGGAATGGAGAAATGCTGCATCCTTGTGGCCGTTTCCCACAACAGCAGCTTTAAACCCACTGCAAAAGGTCACTAAATATTCACCAATTGCAGGTCTGTAAATGACACCGGCCCTCCAAAAAATACTGAGGTCGAAAATCGACCAAAAAATTCCAGAGTGCAACCTTCCAAAAAGAAAATTTGAAGAGGTATATTATACTCACACTTTTTTCTTTTTTCACTTAACAGAAAATAAAAAGGTGTGGGAAAATGATGAATTGTATGAATTTTTACAGACATGTAAACCCAAATTACAAAAACCTATCAGCTCACACCAGTCAGAATGGCCATCAACAAAAATGCTGCAAACAATAAATGCTGACGTGATTGTGGCTAAATGCGTACCCTTGATTCTAAGGGGGACGTGGTAACAGCCACTGATGAAAGCACAGTTGAGGTGCCTTGAAAAGGTCAACGTTGAGCTACCATACCAGTCAATCAATCATACCCACTGCTGGGTCTATCACCTGAGAAAATGAAAATCAAAAATCACAGGATGGCAATCCTGCACTCCAGCAATATTTACTATAGGCAACACTTGGAAGCAACGAAAATGTCCATCGACAGAGGAATGCACCAAGAAGAAGTGGTCCATATACACAATGGAATATTAGCCATGGAAAACATTGAAGCTCTGCTCTTTGAGGCACCATACTTGAGCCTGGAGATAATCACAAAACATGAAGTAGGTCGGAAAGCAAAAGACCTATATACTATATTATCACTTACGGCATTATCTAATAACTGACACAGATGAACATATTTCCAAAGAGAAAGACACTCACAGGCTTAGAAAACAAACTATGCTCATCGAAAAGGAAAGAAGGGGGGAAATTGAGAAATGAAGATTAGCGTTACTATACATAAACAAATACATAGTATATACATGTATCAAAAATACCAAACATATAGCAAGGGAGGTCAACGGAACACTGTAATATTTTACATGGGAAGAGGATCTGTACATTAATAGACATACATAATGTACAAATGAACCAGATTGTGTACACCTAGGACAAACAATATTCTAAACTTTACCCAGATTAAAAAAAATTTAAAAACCTAGAAGAAGTAATGAGACATAAACTTATGGGGATTTCTCCTGGCAAATTCCATTCTAATTTGCAACCTAGGACAATGACTTCCAGAAAGGCTCTGCTGCCCTAGTACCCAGATTGGGGAATGGAGAAATGCTACCTCCTTGTGGCCGTTTCCCACAACAGCAGCTTTGAACCCACTGCAAAAGGTCACTAAATTTTCACCAACTTGCAATTCTGTAAATGGCAGCTGCCCTCCAGAAAATTTCCTGGGTCAAAAATCGACCCAAAACTTCCGAAGAGGGCAACCTTGGAAGAAGACAAGTTCAAGAGCTATATTGTACTCACGGTTTTTTCTTTTAAGAGAAAAGAAAAAGGCGTAGGAATATGATGAATTTTAAAAATTTTAATGACATGCATACCCATATTACAAAAACCTATCAGCTCACAGCAGTCAGAATGGCCATTAGGAAAAATGCTGTAAAAGACAAATGGTGAAGGGAGTGTGGAGAAATGCGTACCCTCGGTTGTAAGGGGGGGCATGTAAAGAGCCACTAATGAAAACACAATGTAGGTGCTTTGAAAAGGGAAACATTGAGCTACCAGTCAATCAATCACAACAAATGCTTGGCCTATCACCTGAGAAAATGAGAATCAAAAAGTCACAGGCTGGCAAACCTGTATGCCAGCAAGATTTACCATAGCCAGCACTTGGAAGCAATGAAAATGTCCATCAACCGAGGAATGCACCAAGAAGAATTGGTCCACGTACACAATGGAATATTACTCTAATAATAAATATAAATTCAATTTAAAAACAAACAAAAGCAAGGAGACATCAACATTTGTGGGTTTATCCGGGCACATTGCACTCTAATTTATAACCGAAGAACACCACTGGCCGGTAGTTCTGTTCTCCTAGTACAAGCAAGGGGACCGTAGAAAGGCTGCCGCTATTTGGCCGATACCTGCAAAAGCAGGTTTAAAGCCTGAGCTAATGGTCATTTCATATGAACAAGTAATGCAGGGCTATAAATGAAACCTGCCCTCAAAATGTCTTGAGGGAGATAATGGCCAAATTATTTCAAATGGTGACACATACTTTAAGAAAACACTTTGAAGAAATAAGCTCTAATCACAGCTGGAAAAACAAAAAGGACATGTCTTAAAGCTCAATTTCTACGCATTATGAGACACATGCAAATTCAACCACAAAGAGGTATCAGCTCACACCACTCAGAATAACCATCAGCAAAAACTACAAAGAATAAATGCTGAAGGTGCTGGGAAGAAATACATACCCTCCACTTTAAGTGGGACGTAACCTGGAAAGAGCCACTAAGGACAACAGAACAGAGGTGCCTTTAAAAGGTAAACATTGAGCTACCATATGATCCAGCAGACCTATTCCTGGACCTATAAACTAAGAAGACAGAATTGGAAGGACACAGGCATGCAAATCTGTATTGCATAGTATTACAATAGCCAACATATGGAAGTAACCAAAAAGTCCCCCGACAGATGGGTGGACAAAGCAGAACTGCTATCTGTACAGATGGAATATGAGCTAGTGAAAAAATGAAACAATGCCATTTGCAGCACCATAGATTGAGTCTAGAAGTAATCACGCAACTTGGAGTAAGTGAGAAAGCGAAAGACACATAACCTATCATATCACATATAGGGGTTACCTAAAAAATGATACAAACAAAGATATTTCCACAGACAAACACTATCATAGATTCATTAAAAAAACTTATGGTTCACCAAATAGAAAGTTGTGAGGATTGGATACATTACCATATTGAGGTTAACAGAGAGATACAAACACATGTGAAATATGTAATCACCAAAGACCTATGCAATACTAAGAGAAGACTACTCAACATTGTGTCATAACCTACATGGGAAAAGGCTCCGAAGAAGAATAGATATATGTATATGTGTGAAAGAACCACATCTTGCACACCTAGAACAAACAAAACATTGTAATCAAGTTTGCTGTGATAAAAAATAAAAATTAAGTTAAAAATACCAACAAGAAGTAATGAGACATAAATTAAAGGGCGTTTTCCTCTCACATGCCATTCTAATTTACAAGCTAGAACACCACTTCCAGTAAGGCTCTGTTGCCCTAGTAACCAGATTTGGTAAAGGAGAAATGATGCCGCCATGTGGCCGATTCCCGCAAGAGCAGCTTTTAACCCACAGCTAATGGTCACTTACCATTCACAAGATCTCAGGGCTGTAAAGGACACCTGCCCTCAAAATTGTGCTGAGGTAGGGAATGGATAAAAAAATTCAAAACAGGCAAAATTTTCAAGAAGATAGTATGAAGAGGTAAGTTTTACTCACTCTCTTTTTAAAGAAAGGAAAATGGATAAAAGCTCAGCCTCAGGAAGTATTAGACTCATGCAATCTAATCTACAAAAAGTCTTCAACTCACACCAGTCGACTGACCATTGGCAAAAAGTCTACAAACAATAAATGCTGAAGAGGTTTTAGAGAACTGTGTACCCTCTAGCTGCTGGTGAGATGTAAAAGGGTTAAACGCTAATAATGAGAACAGGAAAGAGCTGCGTTTAAAAGGAAAAATTGAGGTACCAGTCAATCCAGCAGGCGCACCAAAGAGCCTCTCACCTGAGAAGACCAGAATGAAGAAGACCCGGGCTGCAAAAGCTGCACTGCAGCCTTATTCACAATAGACAAGACAGTGAAGCAACCAAAATGTCCATCTACAGATGAAAGGATAAAGAAGAAGTGGTCCATGTACACAATGAATACTAGCCATGGAAAACAATGAAACACTGCTCTTTGAGGCCCCATAGATGATCTTGGAGATAATCACAGAACCTGAGGTAAGTCGGAAAGCAAAAGTCCTATATCCTATGATATCACTTATAGGCGTTATCTAATAACTGACACAAATGAACATATTTCCACACAGAAAGTCAATCCCAGACTTATTAAAAGAGAACTATGCTTATCTAAAAGTAAAGGTGGGGGGAATGGATAAATGAAGATTAGCGTTACCATATGTATACAAATACATATAATATACATATATCAAAAACACCGACCATATAGCAAGGAAGGATTACGGAACACTGTAATAATTTACAAAGGAAGAGGATCTCTACATAAATAGGTATGTAGAATATGTAGATGAACCAGAGTGTGTACACCTTGGACAAGCAACATTCTAACCATTACCCCAATTGAAAAAATTAAAACAACGAACTAGGAGTAATGAGACATAGACTTATGGGGGGTTTTCCTGGCACATTCCATTCAAATTTACAACCTAGACAAACGACTTCCAGAATGGCTCTGCTGCCCTAGTACCCAGATTTGGGAATGGAGAAATGCTGCATCCTTGTGGCCGTTTCCCACAACAGCAGCTTTAAACCCACAGCAAAAAGTCACTAAATATTCACCAATTGCAGTTCTGTAAATGACACCTGCCCTCCAAAAAATACTGAGGTCGAAAATCGACCAAAAAATTCTAGAGTGCAACCTTCCAAAAAGAAAATTTGAAGAGGTATATTATACTCACACTTTTTTGCTTTTTTCTTTTAACAGAAAAGAAAAAGCCGTGGAAAAATGATCAATTGTAGGAATTTTTACAGACATGTAAACCCAAATTACAAAAACCTATCAGCTCACACCAGTCATAATGGCCATCAAAAAAAAATTCAGCCAACAATAAATGCTGACGTGATTGTGGAGAAATGCGTACCCTTGATTCTAAGGGGGACGTGGTAAGAGCCACTAATGAAAGCACAATTGAGTTGCCTTGAGAAGGTAAACGTTGAGCTACCATACCAGTCAATCAATCATACCCACTGCTGGGTCTATCACCTGAGAAAATGAAAGTCAAAAATCACAGGCTGGCAATCCTCCCCTCCAGCAATATTTACCATAGGCAACACTTGGAAGCAACGAAAATGTCCATCGACAGAGGAATGCACCAAGAAGAAGTGGTCCATGTACACAATGGAATATTAGCCATGGAAAACATTGAAGCACTGCTCTTTGAGGCACCATACTTGAGCCTGGAGATAATCACAAAACATGAAGTAGGTCGGAAAGCAAAACACCTATATCCTATATTATCACTTATGGCATTATCTAATAACTGACACAGATGAACATATTTCCAAAGAGAAAGACACTCACAGGCTTAGAAAACAAACAATGCTCATCTGAAAGGAAAGGAGGGGGAAATTGAGAAATGAACATTAGTGTTACTATACATATACAAATACATATTATATACATGTATCAAAAACACCGAACATATAGCAAGGGAGGTCGACGGAACACTGTAATATTTTACATGGGAAGAGGATCTGTACATTAATAGACATACATAATGTACAAATGAACCAGATTGTGTACACCTAGGACAAACAATATTCTAAACTTTACCCAGATTAAAAAAATTTTAAAAACCAAGAAGAAGTAATGAGACATAAACTTATGGGGATTTCTCCTGGCAATTTCCATTCTAATTTACAACCTAGGACAATGACTTCCAGAAAGGCTCTGCTGCCCTAGTACCCAGATTGGGGAATGGAGAAATGCTACCTCCTTGTGGCCGTTTCCCACAACAGCAGCTTTGAACCCACTGCAAAAGGTCACTAAATTTTCACCAACTTGCAGTTCTGTAAATGATACCTGCCCTCCAGAAAATTTCTGGGGTCAAAAATCGACCAAAAAATTCAAAAGAGGGCAAGCTTTGAAGAAGACAAGTTCAAGAGCTATATTGTACTCACGGGTTTTTCTTTTAAGAGAAAAGAAAAAGGAGTAGGAATATGACGAATTTAAAAAATTTTAATGACATGCATACCCATATTACAAAAACCTATCAGCTCACAGCAGTCAGAATGGCCATTAGGAAAAATGCTGCAAAAATTAAACCGTGAAGGGAGTGTGGAGAAATGCGTACCTTCGGTTGTAAGGGGGGGCAGGTAAAGAGCCACTAATGAAAACACAGTGTAGGTGCTTTGAAAAGGGAAACATTGAGCTACCAGTCAATCAATCACAACCACTGCTTGGCCTATCACCTGAGAAAATGAGAATCAAAAAGTCACAGGCTGGCAAACCTGTACGCCAGCAAGATTTACCATAGCCAGCACTTGGAAGCAATGAAAATGTCCATCAACCGAGGAATGCACCAAGAAGAATTGGTCCACGTACACAATGGAATATTACTCTAATAATAAATATAAATTCAATTTAAAAACAAACAAAAGCAAGGAGACATCAACATTTGTGGGTTTATCCGGGCACATTGCACTCTAATTTATAACCGAAGAACACCACTGGCCGGTAGGTCTGTTCTCCTAGTACCAGGAAGGGGACCGTAGAAAGGCTGCCACTATTGGGCCGATACCTGCAAAAGCAGGTTTAAAGCCTGAGCTAATGGTCATTTCATATGAACAAGTACTGCAGGGCTATAAATGAAACCTGCCCTCAAAATGTCTTGAGGGAGATAATGGCCAAATTATTTCAAATGGTGACACATACTTTAAGAAAACACTTTGAAGAAATAAGCTCTAATCACAGCTGGAAAAACAAAAAGGACATGTCTTAAAGCTCAATTTCTACGCATTATGAGACACATGCAAATTCAACCACAAAGAGGTATCAGCTCACACCACTCAGAATAACCATCAGCAAAAACTACAAAGAATAAATGCTGAAGGTGCTGGGAAGAAATACATACCCTCCACTTTAAGTGGGACGTAACCTAGAAAGAGCCACTAAGGAGAACAGAATAGAGGTGCCTTTAAAAGTTAAACATTGAGCTACCATATGATCCAGCAGACCTATTCCTGGACCTATAAACTAAGAAGACAAAATTGTAAGGACACAGGCACGCAAATCTGTATTGCATAGAATTACGATAGCCAACATATGGAAGTAACCAAAAAGTGCACTGACAGATGGGTGGACAAAGAAGAACTGCTATCTGTACAGATGGAATATGAGCTAGTGAAAAAATGAAACAATGCCATTTGCAGCACCATAGATGAGTCTAGAAGTAATCACGCAACTTGGAGTAAGTGAGAAAGCGAAAGACACATATCCTATCATATCACATATAGGGGTTACCTAAAAAATGATACAAACAAAGATATTTCCACAGAGAAACACTATCATAGATTCATTAAAAAAACTTATGGTTCACCAAATAGAAAGTTGTGAGGATTGGATACATTACCATATTGAGGTTAACAGAGAGATACAAACACATGTGAAATATGTAATCACCAAAGACCTACGCAATACCAAGAGAAGACTACTCAACATTGTGTCATAACCTACATGGGAAAAGGCTCCGAAGAAGAAGAGATATATGTATATGTGTGAAAGAACCACATCTTGCACACCTAGAACAAAAAAATATTGTAATCAAGTTTGCTGTGATAAAAAATAAAAATTAAGTTAAAAATACCAACAAGAAGTAATGAGACATAAATTAAAGGGCGTTTTCCTCTCACATGCCATTCTAATTTACAACCTAGAACACCACTTCCAGTAAGGCTCTGTTGCCCTAGTAACCAGATTTGGTAAAGGAGAAATGCTGCCGCCATGTGGCCGATTCCCGCAAGAGCAGCTTTTAACCCACAGCTAATGGTCACTTACCATTCACAAGATCTCAGGGCTGTAAAGGAAACCTGCCCTCAAAATTGTGCTGAGGTAGGGAATGGATAAAAAAATTCAAAACAGGCAAAATTTTCAAGAAGATAGTATGAAGAGGTAAGTTTTACTCACTCTCTTTTTAAAGAAAGGAAAATGGATAAAAGCTCAGCCTCAGGAAGTATTAGACTCATGCAATCTAATCTACAAAAACTTTTCAACTCACACCAGTCGACTGACCATTGGCAAAAAGTCTACAAACAATAAATGCTGAAGAGGTTTTAGAGAACTGTGTACCCTCTAGCTGCTGGTGAGATGTAAAAGGGTTAAACACTAATAATGAGAAGAGAAAAGAGCTGCGTTTAAAAGGAAAAATTGAGGTACCAGTCAATCCAGCAGGCGCACCAA
This sequence comes from Balaenoptera physalus, assembly GCF_965194825.1. Lineage (NCBI taxonomy): Eukaryota > Metazoa > Chordata > Mammalia > Artiodactyla > Balaenopteridae > Balaenoptera > Balaenoptera physalus. Next base: position 188,381 of record NW_028125385.1, read on the forward strand.
TGGGCCTCTCACCTGAGAAGACCAGAATGAAGAAGACCCGGGCTGCAAAAGCTGCACTGCAGCCTTATTCACAATAGACAAGACAGTGAAGCAACCAAAATGTCCATCTACAGATGAAAGGATAAAGAAGAAGTGGTCCATATACACAATGAATACTAGCCATGGAAAACAATGAAACACTGCTCTTTGAGGCACCATAGATGATCTTGGAGATAATCACAGAACATGAGGTAAGTCGGAAAGCAAAAGTCCTATATCCTATGATATCACTTATACGCGTTATCTAATAACTGACACAAATGAACATATTTCCACAGAGAAAGTCAATCACAGACTTATTAAAAAAGAACTATGCTTATCTAAAAGTAAAGGTGGGGGGAATGGATAAATGAAGATTAGCGTAACCATATGTATACAAATACATATTATATACATATATCAAAAAGACCGACCATATAGCAAGGAAGGATTACGGAACACTCTGTAATAATTTACATGGAAAGAGGATTTCTACATAAATAGGTATATAGAATATGTAGATGAACCAGAGTGTGTACACCTTGGACAAGCAACATTCTAACCATTACCCCAATTGAAAAAATTAAAACAACGAACTAGGAGTAATGAGACATAAACTTATGGGGGGTTTTCCTGGCACATTCCATCCAAACTTAAAACCTAGGCAAACAACTTCCAGAACGGCTCTGCTGCCCTAGTACCCAGATTTGGGAATGGAGAAATGCTGCATCCTTGTGGCCGTTTCCCACAACAGCAGCTTTAAACCCACTGCAAAAGGTCACTAAATATTCACCAACTGCAGGTCTGTAAATGACACCGGCCCTCCAAAAAATACTGAGGTCGAAAATCGACCAAAAAATTCCAGAGTGCAACCTTCCAAAAAGAAAATTTGAAGAGGTATATTATACTCACACTTTTTTCTTTTTTCACTTAACAGAAAATAAAAAGGTGTGGGAAAATGATGAATTGTAGGAATTTTTACAGACATGTAAACCCAAATTACAAAAACCTATCAGCTCACACCAGTCAGAATGGCCATCAACAAAAATGCTGCAAACAATAAATGCTGACGTGATTGTGGCTAAATGCGTACCCTTGATTCTAAGGGGGACGTGGTAACAGCCACTGATGAAAGCACAGTTGTGGTGCCTTGAAAAGGTCAACGTTGAGCTACCATACCAGTCAATCAATCATACCCACTGCTGGGTCTATCACCTGAGAAAATGAAAATCAAAAATCACAGGATGGCAATCCTGCACTCCAGCAATATTTACTATAGGCAACACTTGGAAGCAACGAAAATGTCCATCGACAGAGGAATGCACCAAGAAGTAGTGGTCCATATACACAATGGAATATTAGCCATGGAAAACATTGAAGCACTGCTCTTTGAGGCACCATACTTGAGCCTGGAGATAATCACAAAACATGAAGTAGGTCGGAAAGCAAAAGACCTATATACTATATTATCACTTACGGCATTATCTAATAACTGACACAGATGAACATATTTCCAAAGAGAAAGACACTCACAGGCTTAGAAAACAAACTATGCTCATCGAAAAGGAAAGAAGGGGGGAAATTGAGAAATGAAGATTAGCGTTACTATACATAAACAAATACATAGTATATACATGTATCAAAAATACCAAACATATAGCAAGGGAGGTCAACGGAACACTGTAATATTTTACATGGGAAGAGGATCTGTACATTAATAGACATACATAATGTACAAATGAACCAGATTGTGTACACCTAGGACAAACAATATTCTAAACTTTACCCAGATTAAAAAAAATTTAAAAACCTAGAAGAAGTAATGAGACATAAACTTATGGGGATTTCTCCTGGCAAATTCCATTCTAATTTGCAACGTAGGACAATGACTTTCAGAAAGGCTCTGCTGCCCTAGTACCCAGATTGGGGAATGGAGAAATGCTACCTCCTTGTGGCCGTTTCCCACAACAGCAGCTTTGAACCCACTGCAAAAGGTCACTAAATTTTCACCAACTTGCAATTCTGTAAATGGCAGCTGCCCTCCAGAAAATTTCCTGAGTCAAAAATCGACCCAAAACTTCCGAAGAGGGCAACCTTGGAAGAAGACAAGTTCAAGAGCTATATTGTACTCACGGTTTTTTCTTTTAAGAGAAAAGAAAAAGGCGTAGGAATATGATGAATTTTAAAAATTTTAATGACATGCATACCCATATTACAAAAACCTATCAGCTCACAGCAGTCAGAATGGCCATTAGGAAAAATGCTGTAAAAGACAAATGGTGAAGGGAGTGTGGAGAAATGCGTACCCTCGGTTGTAAGGGGGGGCATGTAAAGAGCCACTAATGAAAACACAATGTAGGTGCTTTGAAAAGGGAAACATTGAGCTACCAGTCAATCAATCACAACAAATGCTTGGCCTATCACCTGAGAAAATGAGAATCAAAAAGTCACAGGCTGGCAAACCTGTATGCCAGCAAGATTTACCATAGCCAGCACTTGGAAGCAATGAAAATGTCCATAAACCGAGGAATGCACCAAGAAGTATTGGTCCACGTACACAATGGAATATTACTCTAATAATAAATATAAATTCAATTTAAAAACAAACAAAAGCAAGGAGACATCAACATTTGTGGGTTTATCCGGGTACATTGCACTCTAATTTATAACCGAAGAACACCACTGGCCGGTAGGTCTGTTCTCCTAGTACCAGCAAGGGGACCGTAGACAGGCTGCCGCTATTTGGCCGATACCTGCAAAAGCAGGTTTAAAGCCTGAGCTAATGGTCATTTCATATGAACAAGTAATGCAGGGCTATAAATGAAACCTGCCCTCAAAATGTCTTGAGGGAGATAATGGCCAAATTATTTCAAATGGTGACACATACTTTAAGAAAACACTTTGAAGAAATAAGCTCTAATCACAGCTGGAAAAACAAAAAGGACATGTCTTAAAGCTCAATTTCTACGCATTATGAGACACATGCAAATTCAACCACAAAGAGGTATCAGCTCACACCACTCAGAATAACCATCAGCAAAAACTACAAAGAATAAATGCTGAAGGTGCTGGGAAGAAATACATACCCTCCACTTTAAGTGGGACGTAACCTGGAAAGAGCCACTAAGGACAACAGAACAGAGGTGCCTTTAAAAGGTAAACATTGAGCTACCATATGATCCAGCAGACCTATTCCTGGACCTATAAACTAAGAAGACAGAATTGGAAGGACACAGGCATGCAAATCTGTATTGCATAGTATTACAATAGCCAACATATGGAAGTAACCAAAAAGTCCCCCGACAGATGGGTGGACAAAGCAGAACTGCTATCTGTACAGATGGAATATGAGCTAGTGAAAAAATGAAACAATGCCATTTGCAGCACCATAGATTGAGTCTAGAAGTAATCACGCAACTTGGAGTAAGTGAGAAAGCGAAAGACACATAACCTATCATATCACATATAGGGGTTACCTAAAAAATGATACAAACAAAGATATTTCCACAGACAAACACTATCATAGATTCATTAAAAAAACTTATGGTTCACCAAATAGAAAGTTGTGAGGATTGGATACATTACCATATTGAGGTTAACAGAGAGATACAAACACATGTGAAATATGTAATCACCAAAGACCTATGCAATACTAAGAGAAGACTACTCAACATTGTGTCATAACCTACATGGGAAAAGGCTCCGAAGAAGAATAGATATATGTATATGTGTGAAAGAACCACATCTTGCACACCTAGAACAAACAAAACATTGTAATCAAGTTTGCTGTGATAAAAAATAAAAATTAAGTTAAAAATACCAACAAGAAGTAATGAGACATAAATTAAAGGGCGTTTTCCTCTCACATGCCATTCTAATTTACAAGCTAGAACACCACTTCCAGTAAGGCTCTGTTGCCCTAGTAACCAGATTTGGTAAAGGAGAAATGATGCCGCCATGTGGCCGATTCCCGCAAGAGCAGCTTTTAACCCACAGCTAATGGTCACTTACCATTCACAAGATCTCAGGGCTGTAAAGGACACCTGCCCTCAAAATTGTGCTGAGGTAGGGAATGGATAAAAAAATTCAAAACAGGCAAAATTTTCAAGAAGATAGTATGAAGAGGTAAGTTTTACTCACTCTCTTTTTAAAGAAAGGAAAATGGATAAAAGCTCAGCCTCAGGAAGTATTAGACTCATGCAATCTAATCTACAAAAAGTCTTCAACTCACACCAGTCGACTGACCATTGGCAAAAAGTCTACAAACAATAAATGCTGAAGAGGTTTTAGAGAACTGTGTACCCTCTAGCTGCTGGTGAGATGTAAAAGGGTTAAACGCTAATAATGAGAACAGGAAAGAGCTGCGTTTAAAAGGAAAAATTGAGGTACCAGTCAATCCAGCAGGCGCACCAAAGAGCCTCTCACCTGAGAAGACCAGAATGAAGAAGACCCGGGCTGCAAAAGCTGCACTGCAGCCTTATTCACAATAGACAAGACAGTGAAGCAACCAAAATGTCCATCTACAGATGAAAGGATAAAGAAGAAGTGGTCCATGTACACAATGAATACTAGCCATGGAAAACAATGAAACACTGCTCTTTGAGGCCCCATAGATGATCTTGGAGATAATCACAGAACCTGAGGTAAGTCGGAAAGCAAAAGTCCTATATCCTATGATATCACTTATAGGCGTTATCTAATAACTGACACAAATGAACATATTTCCACACAGAAAGTCAATCCCAGACTTATTAAAAGAGAACTATGCTTATCTAAAAGTAAAGGTGGGGGGAATGGATAAATGAAGATTAGCGTTACCATATGTATACAAATACATATAATATACATATATCAAAAACACCGACCATATAGCAAGGAAGGATTACGGAACACTGTAATAATTTACAAAGGAAGAGGATCTCTACATAAATAGGTATGTAGAATATGTAGATGAACCAGAGTGTGTACACCTTGGACAAGCAACATTCTAACCATTACCCCAATTGAAAAAATTAAAACAACGAACTAGGAGTAATGAGACATAGACTTATGGGGGGTTTTCCTGGCACATTCCATTCAAATTTACAACCTAGACAAACGACTTCCAGAATGGCTCTGCTGCCCTAGTACCCAGATTTGGGAATGGAGAAATGCTGCATCCTTGTGGCCGTTTCCCACAACAGCAGCTTTAAACCCACAGCAAAAAGTCACTAAATATTCACCAATTGCAGTTCTGTAAATGACACCTGCCCTCCAAAAAATACTGAGGTCGAAAATCGACCAAAAAATTCTAGAGTGCAACCTTCCAAAAAGAAAATTTGAAGAGGTATATTATACTCACACTTTTTTGCTTTTTTCTTTTAACAGAAAAGAAAAAGCCGTGGAAAAATGATGAATTGTAGGAATTTTTACAGACATGTAAACCCAAATTACAAAAACCTATCAGCTCACACCAGTCATAATGGCCATCAAAAAAAATTCTGCCAACAATAAATGCTGACGTGATTGTGGAGAAATGCGTACCCTTGATTCTAAGGGGGACGTGGTAAGAGCCACTAATGAAAGCACAATTGAGTTGCCTTGAGAAGGTAAACGTTGAGCTACCATACCAGTCAATCAATCATACCCACTGCTGGGTCTATCACCTGAGAAAATGAAAGTCAAAAATCACAGGCTGGCAATCCTGCACTCCAGCAATATTTACCATAGGCAACACTTGGAAGCAACGAAAATGTCCATCGACAGAGGAATGCACCAAGAAGAAGTGGTCCATGTACACAATGGAATATTAGCCATGGAAAACATTGAAGCACTGCTCTTTGAGGCACCATACTTGAGCCTGGAGATAATCACAAAACATGAAGTAGGTCGGAAAGCAAAACACCTATATCCTATATTATCACTTATGGCATTATCTAATAACTGACACAGATGAACATATTTCCAAAGAGAAAGACACTCACAGGCTTAGAAAACAAACGATGCTCATCTGAAAGGAAAGGAGGGGGAAATTGAGAAATGAACATTAGTGTTACTATACATATACAAATACATATTATATACATGTATCAAAAACACCGAACATATAGCAAGGGAGGTCGACGGAACACTGTAATATTTTACATGGGAAGAGGATCTGTACATTAATAGACATACATAATGTACAAATGAACCAGATTGTGTACACCTAGGACAAACAATATTCTAAACTTTACCCAGATTAAAAAAATTTTAAAAACCAAGAAGAAGTAATGAGACATAAACTTATGGGGATTTCTCCTGGCAATTTCCATTCTAATTTACAACCTAGGACAATGACTTCCAGAAAGGCTCTGCTGCCCTAGTACCCAGATTGGGGAATGGAGAAATGCTACCTCCTTGTGGCCGTTTCCCACAACAGCAGCTTTGAACCCACTGCAAAAGGTCACTAAATTTTCACCAACTTGCAGTTCTGTAAATGATACCTGCCCTCCAGAAAATTTCTGGGGTCAAAAATCGACCAAAAAATTCAAAAGAGGGCAAGCTTTGAAGAAGACAAGTTCAAGAGCTATATTGTACTCACGGGTTTTTCTTTTAAGAGAAAAGAAAAAGGAGTAGGAATATGACGAATTTAAAAAATTTTAATGACATGCATACCCATATTACAAAAACCTATCAGCTCACAGCAGTCAGAATGGCCATTAGGAAAAATGCTGCAAAAATTAAACCGTGAAGGGAGTGTGGAGAAATGCGTACCTTCGGTTGTAAGGGGGGGCAGGTAAAGAGCCACTAATGAAAACACAGTGTAGGTGCTTTGAAAAGGGAAACATTGAGCTACCAGTCAATCAATCACAACCACTGCTTGGCCTATCACCTGAGAAAATGAGAATCAAAAAGTCACAGGCTGGCAAACCTGTACGCCAGCAAGATTTACCATAGCCAGCACTTGGAAGCAATGAAAATGTCCATCAACCGAGGAATGCACCAAGAAGAATTGGTCCACGTACACAATGGAATATTACTCTAATAATAAATATAAATTCAATTTAAAAACAAACAAAAGCAAGGAGACATCAACATTTGTGGGTTTATCCGGGCACATTGCACTCTAATTTATAACCGAAGAACACCACTGGCCGGTAGGTCTGTTCTCCTAGTACCAGGAAGGGGACCGTAGAAAGGCTGCCACTATTGGGCCGATACCTGCAAAAGCAGGTTTAAAGCCTGAGCTAATGGTCATTTCATATGAACAAGTACTGCAGGGCTATAAATGAAACCTGCCCTCAAAATGTCTTGAGGGAGATAATGGCCAAATTATTTCAAATGGTGACACATACTTTAAGAAAACACTTTGAAGAAATAAGCTCTAATCACAGCTGGAAAAACAAAAAGGACATGTCTTAAAGCTCAATTTCTACGCATTATGAGACACATGCAAATTCAACCACAAAGAGGTATCAGCTCACACCACTCAGAATAACCATCAGCAAAAACTACAAAGAATAAATGCTGAAGGTGCTGGGAAGAAATACATACCCTCCACTTTAAGTGGGACGTAACCTAGAAAGAGCCACTAAGGAGAACAGAATAGAGGTGCCTTTAAAAGTTAAACATTGAGCTACCATATGATCCAGCAGACCTATTCCTGGACCTATAAACTAAGAAGACAAAATTGTAAGGACACAGGCACGCAAATCTGTATTGCATAGAATTACGATAGCCAACATATGGAAGTAACCAAAAAGTGCACTGACAGATGGGTGGACAAAGAAGAACTGCTATCTGTACAGATGGAATATGAGCTAGTGAAAAAATGAAACAATGCCATTTGCAGCACCATAGATGAGTCTAGAAGTAATCACGCAACTTGGAGTAAGTGAGAAAGCGAAAGACACATATCCTATCATATCACATATAGGGGTTACCTAAAAAATGATACAAACAAAGATATTTCCACAGAGAAACACTATCATAGATTCATTAAAAAAACTTATGGTTCACCAAATAGAAAGTTGTGAGGATTGGATACATTACCATATTGAGGTTAACAGAGAGATACAAACACATGTGAAATATGTAATCACCAAAGACCTACGCAATACCAAGAGAAGACTACTCAACATTGTGTCATAACCTACATGGGAAAAGGCTCCGAAGAAGAAGAGATATATGTATATGTGTGAAAGAACCACATCTTGCACACCTAGAACAAAAAAATATTGTAATCAAGTTTGCTGTGATAAAAAATAAAAATTAAGTTAAAAATACCAACAAGAAGTAATGAGACATAAATTAAAGGGCGTTTTCCTCTCACATGCCATTCTAATTTACAACCTAGAACACCACTTCCAGTAAGGCTCTGTTGCCCTAGTAACCAGATTTGGTAAAGGAGAAATGCTGCCGCCATGTGGCCGATTCCCGCAAGAGCAGCTTTTAACCCACAGCTAATGGTCACTTACCATTCACAAGATCTCAGGGCTGTAAAGGAAACCTGCCCTCAAAATTGTGCTGAGGTAGGGAATGGATAAAAAAATTCAAAACAGGCAAAATTTTCAAGAAGATAGTATGAAGAGGTAAGTTTTACTCACTCTCTTTTTAAAGAAAGGAAAATGGATAAAAGCTCAGCCTCAGGAAGTATTAGACTCATGCAATCTAATCTACAAAAACTTTTCAACTCACACCAGTCGACTGACCATTGGCAAAAAGTCTACAAACAATAAATGCTGAAGAGGTTTTAGAGAACTGTGTACCCTCTAGCTGCTGGTGAGATGTAAAAGGGTTAAACACTAATAATGAGAAGAGAAAAGAGCTGCGTTTAAAAGGAAAAATTGAGGTACCAGTCAATCCAGCAGGCGCACCAATGGGCCTCTCACCTGAGAAGACCAGAATGAAGAAGACCCGGGCTGCAAAAGCTGCACTGCAGCCTTATTCACAATAGACAAGACAGTGAAGCAACCAAAATGTCCATCTACAGATGAAAAGAAAAAGAAGAAGTGGTCCATATACACAATGAATACTAGCCATGGAAAACAATGAAACACTGCTCTTTGAGGCACCATAGATGATCTTGGAGATAATCACAGAACATGAGGTAAGTCGGAAAGCAAAAGTCCTATATCCTATGATATCACTTATACGCGTTATCTAATAACTGACACAAATGAACATATTTCCACAGAGAAAGTCAATCACAGACTTATTAAAAAAGAACTATGCTTATCTAAAAGTAAAGGTGGGGGGAATGGATAAATGAAGATTAGCGTAACCATATGTATACAAATACATATTATATACATATATCAAAAACACCGACCATATAGCAAGGAAGGATTACGGAACACTCTGTAATAATTTACATGGAAAGAGGATCTCTACATAAATAGGTATATAGAATATGTAGATGAACCAGAGTGTGTACACCTTGGACAAGCAACATTCTAACCATTACCCCAATTGAAAAAATTAAAACAACGAACTAGGAGTAATGAGACATAAACTTATGGGGGGTTTTCCTGGCACATTCCATCCAAACTTAAAACCTAGGCAAACAACTTCCAGAACGGCTCTGCTGCCCTAGTACCCAGATTTGGGAATGGAGAAATGCTGCATCCTTGTGGCCGTTTCCCACAACAGCAGCTTTAAACCCACTGCAAAAGGTCACTAAATATTCACCAATTGCAGGTCTGTAAATGACACCGGCCCTCCAAAAAATACTGAGGTCGAAAATCGACCAAAAAATTCCAGAGTGCAACCTTCCAAAAAGAAAATTTGAAGAGGTATATTATACTCACACTTTTTTTCTTTTAACAGAAAATAAAAAGACGTGGAAAAATGATGAATTGTAGGAATTTTTACAGACTTGTAAACCCAAATTACAAAAACCTATCAGCTCACACCAGTCAGAATGGCAATCAACAAAAATGCTGCAAACAATAAATGCTGACGTGATTGTGGAGAAATGCGTACCCTTGATTCTAAGGGGGACGTGGTAAGAGCCACTAATGAAAGCACAATTGAGGTGCCTTGAAAAGATAAACGTTGAGCTACCATACTAGTCAATCAATCATACCCACTGCTGGGTCTATCACCTGAGAAAATGAAAATCAAAAATCAAAGGCTGGCAATCCTGCACTCCAGCAATATTTATCTTAGGCAACGCTTGGAAGCAACGAAAATGTCCTTCAACAGAGGAATGCACCAAGAAGAAGTGGTCCATGTACACAATGGAATATTAGCCATGGAAAACATTGAAGCACTGCTCTTTGAGGCACCATAGATGAGCCTGGAGATAATCACAAAACATGAAGTAGGACTTCCCTGGTGGCACAGTGGTTAAGAATCCACCTGCCAGTGCAAGGGACACAGGTTCGAGCCCTGGTCCGGGAAGATCCCACATGCCGCGGAGCAACTAAGCCCGTGTGCCACAACTACTGAGCCTGCGCTCTAGAGCCCACGAGCCACAATTACTGAGCCCGCGTGCCACAACTACTGAAGCCCGCGCGCCTAGAGCCCGTGCTCCGCAACAAGAGAAGCCACTGCAATGAGAAGCCCGTGCACCGTAACCAAGAGTAGCCCCCGCTTGCCGCAACTAGAGAAAGCCCGCGCGCAGCAACAAAGACCCAACGCAGCCATAAATAAATAAATAAATTTATTAAAAAAAAAAAAAAAAACATGAAGTAGGTCGGAAAGCAAAAGACCTATATCCTATATTATCACTTATGGCATTATCTAATAACTGACACAGATGAACATATTTCCAAAGAGAAAGACACTCACAGGCTTAGAAAACAAACTATGCTCATCTAAAAGGAAAGGAGTGAGGAAAATGAGAAATGAAGATTAGTGTTACTATACATATACAAATACATATTATATACATATAGCAAAAAGACCGAACATATAGCAAGGGAGGTCGATGGAACAGTGTAATATTTTACATGGGAAGAGGATCTGTACATTAATAGACATACATAATGTACAAATGAACCAGATTGTGTACACCTAGGACAAACAATATTCTAAACTTTACCCAGATTAAAAAAAATTTAAAAACCTAGAAGAAGTAATGAGACATAAACTTATGGGGATTTCTCCTGGCAAATTCCATTCTAATTTGCAACCTAGGACAATGACTTCCAGAAAGGCTCTGCTGCCCTAGTACCCAGATTGGGGAATGGAGAAATGCTACCTCCTTGTGGCCGTTTCCCACAACAGCAGCTTTGAACCCACTGCAAAAGGTCACTAAATTTTCACCAACTTGCAGTTCTGTAAATGGCAGCTGCCCTCCAGGAAATTTCTGGGGTCAAAAATCGACCAAAAAATTCAGAAGAGGGCAACGTTGGAAGAAGACAAGTTCAAGAGCTATATTGTACTCACGGTTTTTTCTTTTAAGAGAAAAGAAAAAGGCGTAGGAATATGATGAATTTTAAAAATTTTAATGACATGCATACCCATATTACAAAACCTATCAGCTCCCAGCAGTCAGAATGGCCATTAGGAAAAAT